>NW_027520073.1:100000-127500 GCF_051989625.1 Stigmatopora argus | reverse complement strand
AGGAGATTGGTTTGCCTGAGAAAGAAATGTTCGCCGGAGTGAATCCCGCACGCCGTCCGGGTCGTCCCTACAAGGGCCGTCGGGTGCGGCGGCGGGCTCCGAGGTAGGACCGCTGAGTCAGACGGGGCGTCTCGGTCTCGCTGAAACGGTTCAGGGTAGCGACTTCGACCCCTGGCAAATGCCCCCCCTAGGGAAGATTCGTGTCGCAAGCCCTTAGTCGAACCCGCAGGGCGAAGGAACCCAGTCGCCCGAGCACCGGCGTTATAAGCCGGGCCGGCGTGAGCCCTCCTGAGGCGGGTCTTGTTTGCCAATCGGTCAGTGGGGAAAGGGTAATGGGGAGATGGGTGGGGTTCGAAATATGTTATTTCCCCGACCCATCAAAGTTCGATTCCGCCAGTTCCCAGCTTAGTTCCCAGCTCAGTTCCATGTCCAAGTCCTTGTGCCTGTTGCTAGGTCAGGTCCCACCTCGTTCGATTTCGCCAGTTCCCAAGCTCCGTTCCATGTCAGACTCCACCAAATTTCGTTTATGATTCCGCCAGTTCCCAGCTTAGTTCCCAGCTCAGTTCCATGTCCAAGTCCTTGTGCCTGTTGCTAGGTCAGGTCCCACCTCGTTCGATTTCGCCAGTTCCCAAGCTCCGTTCCATGTCAGACTCCACCAAATTTCGTTTATGATTCCGCCAGTTCCCAGCTTAGTTCCCAGCTCAGTTCCATGTCCAAGTCCTTGTGCCTGTTGCTAGGTCAGGTCCCACCTCGTTCGATTTCGCCAGTTCCCAAGCTCCGTTCCATGTCAGACTCCACCAAATTTCGTTTATGATTCCGCCAGTTCCCAGCTTAGTTCCCAGCTCAGTTCCATGTCCAAGTCCGTGTGCCTGTTCCGGGTCAGGACCCACCCCGTGTTATCATTTATCCCTGAATAACACACCATTGTCGGATTGGTGTAGACGGTTACGACCGCCTTAGTGAGTTCGCCACTCTCACTTGTCAAAATTTTTCTAAGTCCGTGTGCCTGTTCCGGGTCAGGACCCACCCCGTGTTATCATTTATCCCTGAATAGCACACCATTGTCGGATTGGTGTAGACGGTTACGACCGCCTTAGTGAGTTCGCCACTCTCACTTGTCAAAATTTTTCTAAGTCCGTGTGCCTGTTCCGGGTCAGGACCCACCCCGTGTTATCATTTATCCCTGAATAGCACACCATTGTCGGATTGGTGTAGACGGTTACGACCGCCTTAGTGAGTTCGCCACTCTCACTTGTCAAAATTTTTCTAAGTCCGTGTGCCTGTTCCGGGTCAGGACCCACCCCGTGTTATCATTTATCCCTGAATAACACACCATTGTCGGATTGGTGTAGACGGTTACGACCGCCTTAGTGAGTTAACCACTCTCACTTGTCAAAATTTTTCTAAGTCCGTGTGCCTGTTCCGGGTCAGGACCCACCCCGTGTTATCATTTATCCCTGAATAACACACCATTGTCGGATTGGTGTAGACGGTTACGACCGCCTTAGTGAGTTCGCCACTCTCACTTGTCAAAATTTTTCTAAGTCCGTGTGCCTGTTCCGGGTCAGGACCCACCCCGTGTTATCATTTATCCCTGAATAGCACACCATTGTCGGATTGGTGTAGACGGTTACGACCGCCTTAGTGAGTTCACCACTCTCACTTGTCAAAATTTTTCTAAGTCCGTGTGCCTGTTCCGGGTCAGGACCCACCCCGTGTTATCATTTATCCCTGAATAGCACACCATTGTCGGATTGGTGTAGACGGTTACGACCGCCTTAGTGAGTTCGCCATTCTCACTTGTCAAAATTTTTCTAAGTCCGTGTGCCTGTTCCGGGTCAGGACCCACCCCGTGTTATCAGTTATCCCTGAATAGCACACCATCGTCGGACTGGTGTAGACGGTTACGACCGCCTTAGTGAGTTCGCCACTCTCACTTGTCAAAATTTTTCTAAGTCCGAGTGCCTGTTCCGGGTCAGGACCCACCCCGTGTTATCAGTTATCCCTGAATAGCACACCATCGTCGGACTGGTGTAGACGGTTACGACCGCCTTAGTGAGTTCGCCACTCTCACTTGTCGAAAATTTTCTAAGTCCCTTCACACTTAGAAAAAATTCGTTAAAATCAGGAGGACCACCCTCGGACACCCCAACACCTTGCAAACGTTGTCCGAACATAGGGTGATCTACCTGGACCCCGGGAGAGCGGAGGGTCGGTTCGCAGCCTGGAGCTCACATTCAAAATTTTTCTCTCCCTATAATCTTGCCGAAGGGTTTCTGCAGACCACCGGATTTTGCATGAGTAGGTGAGTTATATCCCCTTACATTTGGTAGACCCAAATTCGCTCTCCTGGTAGACCCAAGTTATATTATGGGGTAGACCCAGTTTCGAGCATGGGGTAGACCCACGTGAATGCCCTGGTAGACCCAAATCATGCGAGCACCATAAAAATCAGCGGGGTTTTTCCTCGAGCCTATCCGAGGATAGGCTCACATGAGCGGATATGGGTTTGTAATGGCTCGCTGAAAATCACGAGCTCCAGAGATTTTTCTCTGAAAATTTTTCTAAGTGTGAGCACCACACACATCAACGGTGTTTTCCCTCGAGCCTATCCGAGGATAGGCTCACGAGGGCGGATATGGGTTTGTATTGCCTCGCTGAAAGCCTGAGCTCCAGAAATTTTTCTAAGTGTGAGCACCACACACATCAACGGTGTTTTCCAACATGCCTATCCGAGGATAGTGACACATGAGCGGATTGGGTTGGCTGATGCCCCGCTGAAAACCTGAGCTCCAGAAATTTTTCTAAGTGTGAGCACCACACACTTCAACGGTCTTTTTCACAGTGCATGTCCGAGGATAGTGACACATGAGCGGATTGGGCTGGCTGATGCCCCGCTGAATTTCTGACCTCCAGAAATTTTTCTAAGTGTGAGCACCACACACTTCGGCGGGGTTTTTCCCCGAGCCTATCCGAGGATAGGCTCACATGAGCGGATATGGGTTTGGAATGGCTCGCTGAAATCCTGAGCTCCAGAGATTTTTCTCAGAAAATTTTTCTAAGTGTGAGCACCACACACATCAACGGGGTTTTCCAACATGCCTGTCCGAGGATAGTGACACATGAGCGGATTGGGTCGGCTGATGCCCCGCTGAAAACCTGAGCTCCAGAAATTTTTCTAAGTGTGAGCACCACACACTTCAACGGTCTTTTTCACAGTGCATGTCCGAGGATAGTGACACATGAGCGGATTGGGCTGGCTGATGCCCCGCTGAATTTCTGACCTCCAGAAATTTTTCTAAGTGTGAGCACCACACATTTCGGCGGGGTTTTTCCCCGAGCCTATCCGAGGATAGGCTCACATGAGCGGATATGGGTTTGGAATTGCTCGCTGAAATCCTGAGCTCCAGAGATTTTTCTCAAATTTTTTCTAAGTGTGAGCACCACACACATCAACGGTGTTTTCCAACATGCCTGTCCGAGGATAGTGACACATGAGCGGATTGGGTCGGCTGATGCCCCGCTGAAATCCTGAGCTCCAGAATTTTTTCTAAGTGTGAGCACCACACACATCAACGGTGTTTTCCAACATGCCTATCCGAGGATAGTGACACGTGAGCGGATTGGGTCGGCTGATGCCCCGCTGAAATCCTGAGCTCCAGAATTTTTTCTAAGTGTGAGCACCACACACATCAACGGTGTTTCCCTCGAGCCTATCCGACGATAGGCTCACAAGGGCGGATATGGGTTTGTTTTGCCCCGCTGAAATTCTGAGCTCCAGAATTTTTTCTAAGTGTGAGCACCACACACATCAACGGTGTTTCCCTCGAGCCTATCCGACGATAGGCTCACAAGGGCGGATATGGGTTTGTAATGTCTCGCTGAAATCCTGAGCTCCAGAAATTTTTCTAAGTGTGAGCACCACACACATCAACGGTGTTTTCCAACATGCCTGTCCGAGGATAGTGACACATGAGCGGATTGGGTCGGCTGATGCCCCGCTGAAATCCTGAGCTCCAGAAATTTTTCTAAGTGTGAGCACCACACACTTCGGCGGGGTTTTTCCCCGAGCCTATCCGAGGATATGCTCACATGAGCGGATATGGGTTGCTGAAGCTCCCGCTGAGTTCCCGAGCTCCAGAAATTTTTCTAAGTGTGAGCACCACACACATCAACGGTCTTTTCCCCCGAGCCTATCCGAAGATAGGCTCACATGAGCGGATATGGGTTGCTGAAGCTCCCGCTGAGTTCCCGAGCTCCAGAAATTTTTCTAAGTGTGAGCACCACACACATCAACGGTCTTTTCCCCCGAGCCTATCCGAAGATAGGCTCACATGAGCGGATATGGGTTGCTGAAGCTCCCGCTGAGTTCCCGAGCTCCAGAAATTTTTCTAAGTGTGAGCACCACACACATCAACGGTCTTTTCCCCTGAGCCTATCCGAAGATAGGCTCACATGAGCGGATATGGGTTGCTGAAGCTCCCGCTGAGTTCCCGAGCTCCAGAATTTTTTCTAAGTGTGAGCACCACACACATCAACGGTCTTTTTCACGGTGCATGTCCGAGGATAGTGACACATGAGCGGATTGAGCTGGCTGATGCTCCGCTGAATTTCTGAGCTCCAGAAATTTTTCTAAGTGTGAGCACCACACACATCAACGGTCTTTTCCACCGAGCATATCCGAAGATAGGCTCACATGAGCGGATATGGGTTGCTGAAGCCCCCGCTGAGTTCCCGAGCTCCAGAAATTTTTCTAAGTGTGAGCACCACACACATCAACGGTGTTTTCCAACATGCCTGTCCGAGGATAGTGACACATGGGCGGATTGAGCAAGCTGATGCTCCGCTGAATTTCTGACCTCCAGAAATTTTTCTAAGTGTGAGCACCACACACATCAACGGTCTTTTCCCCCGAGCCTATCCGAAGATAGGCTCACATGAGCGGATATGGGTTGCCAAAGCCTCGCAAGTGTGAGCACCACACACATCAACGGTGTTTCCCTCGAGCCTATCCGACGATAGGCTCACAAGGGCGGATATGGGTTTGTTATGCCCCGCTGAAATTTCGAGCTCCAGAAATTTTTCCAAGTGTGAGCACCACACACATCTGCGGGGTCTTATCACGAGCTTATCCGAGGATAGTGACACACGAGCGGATATGGATTTTTCTAAGCCCCTTCACACTTAGAAAAAATCCGCTTAAAAAACACGAAAATTTTTCTAAGTCCCGTAGGACTTAGAAAAAAAATCGTTAAAAATCAGGAGGACCACCCTCGGACACCCCAACACCTTGCCAACGTTGTCCGAACATAGGGTGATCTACCTGGACCCCGGGAGAGGTTAGGGTCGGTTCGCAGCCCGGAGCTCACCTTCAAAAATTTCCTCTCCCTATATACTTGCCGAAGGCTTTTTGCAGACCACCGGATTTTGCACGAGTAGGCAAATTATATCCCACCGGTCTTCACGGGCATCTGAGGACTTTCTCCCCGGGAATAGTGCTTCTTGGGCGGATATTATCGACAGATATCAGGTTTCATCGTCGAGCTCCATATATTTTTCGAGTTTCGGCACTTTGAAATTCGGCGGGGGTTCGCCCCGAGTCGATCCGAGAATAGTGCACCGTGAGCGGATTGGGTCGGCTGATGCCCCGCTGAATTTCTGAGCTCCAGAAATTTTTCTAAGTCCGAGCTCCACACACATCAACGGTGTTTTTCACAGTGCATGTCCGAGGATAGTGACACATGAGCGGATTGAGCTGGCTGATGCCCCGCTGAATTTCTGAGCTCCAGAAATTTTTCTAAGTCCGAGCTCCACACACATCAACGGTGTTTTTCACAGTGCATGTCCGAGGATAGTGACACATGAGCGGATTGGGTTGGCTGATGCCCCGCTGAATTTCTGAGCTCCAGAAATTTTTCTAAGTCCGAGCTCCACACACATCAACGGTGTTTTTCACAGTGCATGTCCGAGGATAGTGACACATGAGCGGATTTGGTTGGCTGATGCCCCGCTGAATCTCTGACCTCCAGAAATTTTTCTAAGTCCGAGCTCCACACACATCAACGGTGTTTTTCACAGTGCATGTCCGAGGATAGTGACACATGAGCGGATTGAGCTGGCTGATGCCCCGCTGAATTTCTGAGCTCCAGAAATTTTTCTAAGTCCGAGCTCCACAAACATCAACGGTGTTTTTCACAGTGCTTGTCCGAGGATAGTGACACATGAGCGGATTGAGCTGGCTGATGCCCCGCTGAATTTCTGAGCTCCAGAAATTTTTCTAAGTCCGAGCTCCACAAACATCAACGGTGTTTTTCACAGTGCATATCCGAAGATAGTGACACATGAGCGGATTGGGTTGGCTGATGCCCCGCTGAATTTCTGAGCTCCAGAAATTTTTCTAAGTCCGAGCTCCACACACTTCAACGGTGTTTTTCACAGTGCATGTCCGAGGATAGTGACACATGAGCGGATTGAGCTGGCTGATGCCCCGCTGAATTTCTGACCTCCAGAAATTTTTCCAAGTCCGAGCTCCACACACTTCAACGGTGTTTTTCACAGTGCTTGTCCGAGGATAGTGACACATGAGCGGATTGAGCTGGCTGATGCCCCGCTGAATTTCTGACCTCCAGAAATTTTTCTAAGTCCGAGCTCCACACACATCAACGGTGTTTTTCACAGTGCATGTCCGAGGATAGTGACACATGAGCGGATTGGGTTGGCTGATGCCCCGCTGAATTTCTGAGCTCCAGAAATTTTTCTAAGTCCGAGCTCCACACACATCAACGGTGTTTTTCACAGTGCATGTCCGAGGATAGTGACACATGAGCGGATTGGGTTGGCTGATGCCCCGCTGAATTTCTGAGCTCCAGAAATTTTTCTAAGTCCGAGCTCCACACACATCAACGGTGTTTTTCACAGTGCATGTCCGAGGATAGTGACACATGAGCGGATTGAGCTGGCTGGTGCCCCGCTGAATTTCTGACCTCCAGAAATTTTTCTAAGTGTGAGCACCACACACTTCAACGGTGTTTTTCACAGTGCATGTCCGAGGATAGTGACACATGAGCGGATTGAGCTGGCTGATGCCCCGCTGAATTTCTGAGCTCCAGAATTTTTTCTAAGTGTGAGCACCACACACTTCAACGGTCTTTTTCACAGTGCATGTCCGAGGATAGTGACACATGAGCGGATTGAGCTGGCTGATGCCCCGCTGAATTTCTGACCTCCAGAAATTTTTCTAAGTCCGAGCTCCACAAACATCAACGGTGTTTTTCACAGTGCATATCCGAAGATAGTGACACATGAGCGGATTGGGTTGGCTGATGCCCCGCTGAATTTCTGAGCTCCAGAAATTTTTCTAAGTCCGAGCTCCACACACTTCAACGGTGTTTTTCACAGTGCATGTCCGAGGATAGTGACACATGAGCGGATTGAGCTGGCTGATGCCCCGCTGAATTTCTGAGCTCCAGAAATTTTTCTAAGTCCGAGCTCCACACACTTCAACGGTGTTTTTCACAGTGCTTGTCCGAGGATAGTGACACATGAGCGGATTGGGTTGGCTGATGCCCCGCTAAATTTCTGACCTCCAGAAATTTTTCTAAGTCCGAGCTCCACACACTTCAACGGTGTTTTTCAAAGTGCTTGTCCGAGGATAGTGACACATGAGCGGATTGAGCTGGCTGATGCCCCGCTGAATTTCTGACCTCCAGAAATTTTTCTAAGTCCGAGCTCCACACACATCAACGGTGTTTTTCACAGTGCATGTCCGAGGATAGTGACACATGAGCGGATTGAGCTGGCTGATGCCCCGCTGAATTTCTGAGCTCCAGAAATTTTTCTAAGTCCGAGCTCCACACACATCAACGGTGTTTTTCACAGTGCTTGTCCGAGGATAGTGACACATGAGCGGATTGAGCTGGCTGATGCCCCGCTGAATTTCTGACCTCCAGAAATTTTTCTAAGTCCGAGCTCCATACACATCAACGGTGTTTTTCACAGTGCTTGTCCGAGGATAGTGACACATGAGCGGATTGAGCTGGCTGATGCCCCGCTGAATTTCTGAGCTCCAGAAATTTTTCTAAGTCCGAGCTCCACACACTTCAACGGTGTTTTTCACAGTGCTTGTCCGAGGATAGTGACACATGAGCGGATTGAGCTGGCTGATGCCCCGCTGAATTTCTGACCTCCAGAAATTTTTCTAAGTCCGAGCTCCATACACATCAACGGTGTTTTTCACAGTGCTTGTCCGAGGATAGTGACACATGAGCGGATTGAGCTGGCTGATGCCCCGCTGAATTTCTGAGCTCCAGAAATTTTTCTAAGTCCGAGCTCCACACACATCAACGGTGTTTTTCACAGTGCATGTCCGAGGATAGTGACACATGAGCGGATTGAGCTGGATGATGCCCCGCTGAATTTCTGAGCTCCAGAAATTTTTCTAAGTGTGAGCACCACACACTTCAACGGTCTTTTTCACAGTGCATGTCCGAGGATAGTGACACATGAGCGGATTGAGCTGGCTGATGCCCCGCTGAATTTCTGAGCTCCAGAAATTTTTCTAAGTCCGAGCTCCACACACATCAACGGTGTTTTTCACAGTGCATGTCCGAGGATAGTGACACATGAGCGGATATGGGTTGCTGAAGCCCCCGCTGAGTTCCCGAGCTCCAGAAATTTTTCAAAGTGTGAGCACCACACACATCAACGGTGTTTCCCTCGAGCCTATCCGACGATAGGCTCACAAGGGCGGATATGGGTTTGTTTTGCCCCGCTGAAATTTCGAGCTCCAGAAATTTTTCCAAGTGTGAGCACCACACACATCTGCGGGGTCTTATCACGAGCTTATCCGAGGATAGTGACACACGAGCGGATATGGATTTTTCTAAGCCCCTTCACACTTAGAAAAAATCCGCTTAAATTTTCCGAAAATTTTTCTAAGTCCCGCAGGACTTAGAAAAAAATTCGTAAAAAATCAGGAGGACCACCCTCGGACACCCCAACACCTTGCCAACGTTGTCCGAACATAGGGTGATCTACCTGGACCCCGGGAGAGGTCAGGGTCGGTTCGCAGCCCGGAGCTCACCTTCAAAAATTTCCTCTCCCTATATACTTGCCGAAGGCTTTTTGCAGACCACCGGATTTTGCACGAGTAGGCAAATCATATCCCACAGGTCTTCACGGGCATCGGAGGACTTTCTCCCCGGGAATAGTGCTTCGTGGGCGGATATTATCGACAGATACCAGGTTTCATCGTCGAGCTCCGTATATTTTTCGAGTTTCAGCACTTTTAAAATCGGCGGGGGTTCGCCCTGAGTCAATCCGAGAATAGTGCACCGTGAGCGGATTGGGTCGGCTGATGCCCCGCTGAATTTCTGAGCTCCAGAAATTTTTCTAAGTCCGAGCCCCACACACTTCAACGGTGTTTTTCACAGTGCATGTCCGAGGATAGTGACACATGAGCGGATTGGGTTGGCTGATGCCCCGCTGAATTTCTGAGCTCCAGAAATTTTTCTAAGTCCGAGCTCCACACACATCAACGGTGTTTTTCACAGTGCATGTCCGAGGATAGTGACACATGAGCGGATTGGGTTGGCTGATGCCCCGCTGAATTTCTGACCTCCAGAAATTTTTCTAAGTCCGAGCTCCACACACATCAACGGTGTTTTTCACAGTGCTTGTCCGAGGATAGTGACACATGAGCGGATTGAGCTGGCTGATGCCCCGCTGAATTTCTGACCTCCAGAAATTTTTCTAAGTCCGAGCTCCACACACTTCAACGGTGTTTTTCACAGTGCTTGTCCGAGGATAGTGACACATGAGCGGATTGAGCTGGCTGATGCCCCGCTGAATTTCTGACCTCCAGAAATTTTTCTAAGTCCGAGCTCCACACACATCAACGGTGTTTTTCACAGTGCTTGTCCGAGGATAGTGACACATGAGCGGATTGGGTTGGCTGATGCCCCGCTGAATTTCTGAGCTCCAGAAATTTTTCTAAGTCCGAGCTCCACACACATCAACGGTGTTTTTCACAGTGCTTGTCCGAGGATAGTGACACATGAGCGGATTGAGCTGGCTGATGCCCCGCTGAATTTCTGACCTCCAGAAATTTTTCTAAGTCCGAGCTCCACACACTTCAACGGTCTTTTTCACAGTGCATGTCCGAGGATAGTGACACATGAGCGGATTGGGTTGGCTGATGCCCCGCTGAATTTCTGAGCTCCAGAAATTTTTCTAAGTCCGAGCTCCACACACTTCAACGGTGTTTTTCACAGTGCATGTCCGAGGATAGTGACACATGAGCGGATTGAGCTGGCTGATGCCCCGCTGAATTTCTGACCTCCAGAAATTTTTCTAAGTCCGAGCTCCACACACTTCAACGGTCTTTTTCACAGTGCATGTCCGAGGATAGTGACACATGAGCGGATTGGGCTGGCTGATGCCCCGCTGAATTTCTGAGCTCCAGAAATTTTTCTAAGTGTGAGCACCACACACTTCAACGGTCTTTTTCACAGTGCATGTCCGAGGATAGTGACACATGAGCGGATTGGGTTGGCTGATGCCCCGCTGAATTTCTGAGCTCCAGAAATTTTTCTAAGTCCGAGCTCCACACACTTCAACGGTGTTTTTCACAGTGCTTGTCCGAGGATAGTGACACATGAGCGGATTGAGCTGGCTGATGCCCCGCTGAATTTCTGACCTCCAGAAATTTTTCTAAGTCCGAGCTCCACACACATCAACGGTGTTTTTCACAGTGCATGTCCGAGGATAGTGACACATGAGCGGATTGAGCTGGCTGACGCCCCGCTGAATTTCTGAGCTCCAGAAATTTTTCTAAGTGTGAGCACCACACACTTCAACGGTCTTTTTCACAGTGCATGTCCGAGGATAGTGACACATGAGCGGATTGAGCTGGCTGACGCCCCGCTGAATTTCTGAGCTCCAGAAATTTTTCTAAGTGTGAGCACCACACACTTCAACGGTCTTTTTCACAGTGCATGTCCGAGGATAGTGACACATGAGCGGATTGAGCTGGCTGATGCCCCGCTGAATTTCTGACCTCCAGAAATTTTTCTAAGTGTGAGCACCACACACTTCAACGGTCTTTTTCACAGTGCATGTCCGAGGATAGTGACACATGACCGGATTGAGCTGGCTGATGCCCCGCTGAATTTCTGAGCTCCAGAAATTTTTCTAAGTGTGAGCACCACACACTTCAACGGTCTTTTTCACAGTGCATGTCCGAGGATAGTGACACATGAGCGGATTGAGCTGGCTGATGCCCCGCTGAATTTCTGAGCTCCAGAAATTTTTCTAAGTCCGAGCTCCACACACATCAACGGTCTTTTTCACAGTGCATGTCCGAGGATAGTGACACATGAGCGGATATGGGTTGCTGAAGCCCCCGCTGAGTTCCCGAGCTCCAGAAATTTTTCAAAGTGTGAGCACCACACACATCAACGGTGTTTCCCTCGAGCCTATCCGACGATAGGCTCACAAGGGCGGATATGGGTTTGTTTTGCCCCGCTGAAATTTCGAGCTCCAGAAATTTTTCCAAGTGTGAGCACCACACACATCTGCGGGGTCTTATCACGAGCTTATCCGAGGATAGTGACACACGAGCGGATATGGATTTTTCTAAGCCCCTTCACACTTAGAAAAAATCCGCTTAAATTTTCCGAAAATTTTTCTAAGTCCCGTAGGACTTAGAAAAAAAATCGTTAAAAATCAGGAGGACCACCCTCGGACACCCCAACACCTTGCCAACGTTGTCCGAACATAGGGTGATCTACCTGGACCCCGGGAGAGGTCAGGGTCGGTTCGCAGCCCGGAGCTCACATTCAAAAATTTCCTCTCCCTATATACTTGCCGAAGGCTTTTTGCAGACCACCGGATTTTGCACGAGTAGGCAAATCATATCCCACCGGTCTTCACGGGCATCCGAGGACTTTCTCCCCGGGAATAGTGCTTCGTGGGCGGATATTATCGACAGATACCAGGTTTCATCGTCGAGCTCCGTATATTTTTCGAGTTTCAGCACTTTTAAAATCGGCGGGGATTCGCCCCGAGTCAATCCGAGAATAGTGCACCGTGAGCGGATTGGGTCGGCTGATGCCCCGCTGAATTTCTGAGCTCCAGAAATTTTTCTAAGTCCGAGCTCCACACACATCAACGGTGTTTTTCACAGTGCATGTCCGAGGATAGTGACACATGAGCGGATTGAGCTGGCTGATGCCCCGCTGAATTTCTGAGCTCCAGAAATTTTTCTAAGTCCGAGCTCCACACACATCAACGGTGTTTTTCACAGTGCATGTCCGAGGATAGTGACACATGAGCGGATTGGGTTGGCTGATGCCCCGCTGAATTTCTGAGCTCCAGAAATTTTTCTAAGTCCGAGCTCCACACACATCAACGGTGTTTTTCACAGTGCATGTCCGAGGATAGTGACACATGAGCGGATTTGGTTGGCTGATGCCCCGCTGAATCTCTGACCTCCAGAAATTTTTCTAAGTCCGAGCTCCACACACATCAACGGTGTTTTTCACAGTGCATGTCCGAGGATAGTGACACATGAGCGGATTGAGCTGGCTGATGCCCCGCTGAATTTCTGAGCTCCAGAAATTTTTCTAAGTCCGAGCTCCACAAACATCAACGGTGTTTTTCACAGTGCTTGTCCGAGGATAGTGACACATGAGCGGATTGAGCTGGCTGATGCCCCGCTGAATTTCTGAGCTCCAGAAATTTTTCTAAGTCCGAGCTCCACAAACATCAACGGTGTTTTTCACAGTGCATATCCGAAGATAGTGACACATGAGCGGATTGGGTTGGCTGATGCCCCGCTGAATTTCTGAGCTCCAGAAATTTTTCTAAGTCCGAGCTCCACACACTTCAACGGTGTTTTTCACAGTGCATGTCCGAGGATAGTGACACATGAGCGGATTGAGCTGGCTGATGCCCCGCTGAATTTCTGACCTCCAGAAATTTTTCCAAGTCCGAGCTCCACACACTTCAACGGTGTTTTTCACAGTGCTTGTCCGAGGATAGTGACACATGAGCGGATTGAGCTGGCTGATGCCCCGCTGAATTTCTGACCTCCAGAAATTTTTCTAAGTCCGAGCTCCACACACATCAACGGTGTTTTTCACAGTGCATGTCCGAGGATAGTGACACATGAGCGGATTGGGTTGGCTGATGCCCCGCTGAATTTCTGAGCTCCAGAAATTTTTCTAAGTCCGAGCTCCACACACATCAACGGTGTTTTTCACAGTGCATGTCCGAGGATAGTGACACATGAGCGGATTGGGTTGGCTGATGCCCCGCTGAATTTCTGAGCTCCAGAAATTTTTCTAAGTCCGAGCTCCACACACATCAACGGTGTTTTTCACAGTGCATGTCCGAGGATAGTGACACATGAGCGGATTGAGCTGGCTGGTGCCCCGCTGAATTTCTGACCTCCAGAAATTTTTCTAAGTGTGAGCACCACACACTTCAACGGTGTTTTTCACAGTGCATGTCCGAGGATAGTGACACATGAGCGGATTGAGCTGGCTGATGCCCCGCTGAATTTCTGAGCTCCAGAATTTTTTCTAAGTGTGAGCACCACACACTTCAACGGTCTTTTTCACAGTGCATGTCCGAGGATAGTGACACATGAGCGGATTGAGCTGGCTGATGCCCCGCTGAATTTCTGACCTCCAGAAATTTTTCTAAGTCCGAGCTCCACAAACATCAACGGTGTTTTTCACAGTGCATATCCGAAGATAGTGACACATGAGCGGATTGGGTTGGCTGATGCCCCGCTGAATTTCTGAGCTCCAGAAATTTTTCTAAGTCCGAGCTCCACACACTTCAACGGTGTTTTTCACAGTGCATGTCCGAGGATAGTGACACATGAGCGGATTGAGCTGGCTGATGCCCCGCTGAATTTCTGAGCTCCAGAAATTTTTCTAAGTCCGAGCTCCACACACTTCAACGGTGTTTTTCACAGTGCTTGTCCGAGGATAGTGACACATGAGCGGATTGGGTTGGCTGATGCCCCGCTAAATTTCTGACCTCCAGAAATTTTTCTAAGTCCGAGCTCCACACACTTCAACGGTGTTTTTCAAAGTGCTTGTCCGAGGATAGTGACACATGAGCGGATTGAGCTGGCTGATGCCCCGCTGAATTTCTGACCTCCAGAAATTTTTCTAAGTCCGAGCTCCACACACATCAACGGTGTTTTTCACAGTGCATGTCCGAGGATAGTGACACATGAGCGGATTGAGCTGGCTGATGCCCCGCTGAATTTCTGAGCTCCAGAAATTTTTCTAAGTCCGAGCTCCACACACATCAACGGTGTTTTTCACAGTGCTTGTCCGAGGATAGTGACACATGAGCGGATTGAGCTGGCTGATGCCCCGCTGAATTTCTGACCTCCAGAAATTTTTCTAAGTCCGAGCTCCATACACATCAACGGTGTTTTTCACAGTGCTTGTCCGAGGATAGTGACACATGAGCGGATTGAGCTGGCTGATGCCCCGCTGAATTTCTGAGCTCCAGAAATTTTTCTAAGTCCGAGCTCCACACACTTCAACGGTGTTTTTCACAGTGCTTGTCCGAGGATAGTGACACATGAGCGGATTGAGCTGGCTGATGCCCCGCTGAATTTCTGACCTCCAGAAATTTTTCTAAGTCCGAGCTCCATACACATCAACGGTGTTTTTCACAGTGCTTGTCCGAGGATAGTGACACATGAGCGGATTGAGCTGGCTGATGCCCCGCTGAATTTCTGAGCTCCAGAAATTTTTCTAAGTCCGAGCTCCACACACATCAACGGTGTTTTTCACAGTGCTTGTCCGAGGATAGTGACACATGAGCGGATTGAGCTGGCTGATGCCCCGCTGAATTTCTGACCTCCAGAAATTTTTCTAAGTCCGAGCTCCATACACATCAACGGTGTTTTTCACAGTGCTTGTCCGAGGATAGTGACACATGAGCGGATTGAGCTGGCTGATGCCCCGCTGAATTTCTGAGCTCCAGAAATTTTTCTAAGTCCGAGCTCCACACACTTCAACGGTGTTTTTCACAGTGCTTGTCCGAGGATAGTGACACATGAGCGGATTGAGCTGGCTGATGCCCCGCTGAATTTCTGACCTCCAGAAATTTTTCTAAGTCCGAGCTCCATACACATCAACGGTGTTTTTCACAGTGCTTGTCCGAGGATAGTGACACATGAGCGGATTGAGCTGGCTGATGCCCCGCTGAATTTCTGAGCTCCAGAAATTTTTCTAAGTCCGAGCTCCACACACATCAACGGTGTTTTTCACAGTGCTTGTCCGAGGATAGTGACACATGAGCGGATTGAGCTGGCTGATGCCCCGCTGAATTTCTGACCTCCAGAAATTTTTCTAAGTCCGAGCTCCACACACATCAACGGTGTTTTTCACAGTGCTTGTCCGAGGATAGTGACACATGAGCGGATTGAGCTGGCTGATGCCCCGCTGAATTTCTGAGCTCCAGAAATTTTTCTAAGTCCGAGCTCCACACACATCAACGGTGTTTTTCACAGTGCTTGTCCGAGGATAGTGACACATGAGCGGATTGAGCTGGCTGATGCCCCGCTGAATTTCTGACCTCCAGAAATTTTTCTAAGTCCGAGCTCCACACACATCAACGGTGTTTTTCACAGTGCTTGTCCGAGGATAGTGACACATGAGCGGATTGAGCTGGCTGATGCCCCGCTGAATTTCTGACCTCCAGAAATTTTTCTAAGTCCGAGCTCCACACACATCAACGGTGTTTTTCACAGTGCTTGTCCGAGGATAGTGACACATAAGCGGATTGGGTTGGCTGATGCCCCGCTGAATTTCTGAGCTCCAGAAATTTTTCTAAGTCCGAGCTCCACACACATCAACGGTGTTTTTCACAGTGCTTGTCCGAGGGTAGTGACACATGAGCGGATTGGGTTGGCTGATGCCCCGCTGAATTTCTGAGCTCCAGAAATTTTTCTAAGTCCGAGCTCCACACACTTCAACGGTGTTTTTCACAGTGCTTGTCCGAGGATAGTGACACATGAGCGGATTGGGTTGGCTGATGCCCCGCTGAATTTCTGACCTCCAGAAATTTTTCTAAGTCCGAGCTCCACAAACATCAACGGTGTTTTTCACAGTGCATATCCGAAGATAGTGACACATGAGCGGATTGGGTTGGCTGATGCCCCGCTGAATTTCTGAGCTCCAGAAATTTTTCCAAGTCCGAGCTCCACACACTTCAACGGTGTTTTTCACAGTGCTTGTCCGAGGATAGTGACACATGAGCGGATTGGGCTGGCTGACCCCCCGCTGAATTTCTGAGCTCCATGAAATTTTTGATTTTTGAGCACCACAAAAATCGGCGGGGTTTTCCCTCGAGCCTATCCGAGAATAGTGCTCCATGGGCGGATACGGGTTGGCTGACGCCCCGCTGAAATTTCGAGCTCCAGAAATTTTTCAAAGTGTGAGCACCACACACATCAACGGTCTTTTTCACAGTGCATGTCCGAGAATAGTGACACATGAGCGGATATGGATTTTTCTAAGCCCCTTCACACTTAGAAAAAATCCGCTTAAATTTTCCGAAAATTTTTCTAAGTCCCGCAGGACTTAGAAAAAAATTCGTAAAAAATCAGGAGAACCACCCACGGACATCCCAACACTTTGCCAACGTTGTCCGAACATTAGGTGATCCACCTGGACCCCGGGAGAGGTCAGGGTCGGTTCGCAGCCTGGAGCTCACTTTCAAACATTTCCTCTCCCTATATACTTGCCGAAGGGTTTCTGCAGACCACCGGATTTTGCACGAGTAGGTGAGTTATATCCCCCTAACATTGGTAGACCCAAATTCGCTCTCCTGGTAGACCCAAGTTATATTATGGGGTAGACCCAGTTTCGAGCATGGGGTAGACCCAGTTTCGAACATAGGGTAGACCCAACCGATCATTTTGAAAAATTTAATCCGAGATTTGGACACTATCTCTGGGCATTTTAACCATGTTCAACCCCTTTGGACTGACTTCCAGCTTTTTCCACCGATGATTGCTGGAATTTTTATCCGAGATTTGGACACTTTCTCTGGGCATTTTAACCATTTTCAACCCCTTTGGACAGACTTCCAGCTTTTTCCACCGATGATTGCTGGAATTTTTATCCGAGATTTGGACACTTTCTCTGGGCATTTTAACCATTTTCAACCCCTTTGGACAGACTTCCAGGTTTTTCCACCGATGATTGCTGGAATTTTTATCCGAGATTTGGACACTTTCTCTGGGCATTTTAACCATTTTCAACCCCTTTGGACAGACTTCCAGGTTTTTCTACCGATGATTGCTGGAATTTTTATCCGAGATTTGGACACTTTCTCTGGGCATTTTAACCATTTTCAACCCCTTTGGACAGACTTCCAGGTTTTTCCACCGATGATTGCTGGAATTTTTATCCGAGATTTGGACACTTTCTCTGGGCATTTTAACCATTTTCAACCCCTTTGGACAGACTTCCAGGTTTTTCTACCGATGATTGCTGGAATTTTTATCCGAGATTTGGACACTTTCTCTGGGCATTTTAACCATTTTCAACCCCTTTGGACAGACTTCCAGGTTTTTCCACCGATGATTGCTGGAATTTTTATCCGAGATTTGGACACTTTCTCTGGGCATTTTAACCATTTTCAACCCCTTTGGACAGACTTCCAGGTTTTTCCACCGATGATTGCTGGAATTTTTATCCGAGATTTGGACACTTTCTCTGGGCATTTTAACCATTTTCAACCCCTTTGGACAGACTTCCAGGTTTTTCCACCGATGATTGCTGGAATTTTTATCCGAGATTTGGACACTTTCTCTGGGCATTTTAACCATTTTCAACCCCTTTGGACAGACTTCCAGGTTTTTCTACCGATGATTGCTGGAATTTTTATCCGAGATTTGGACACTTTCTCTGGGCATTTTAACCATTTTCAACCCCTTTGGACAGACTTCCAGGTTTTTCCACCGATGATTGCTGGAATTTTTATCCGAGATTTGGACACTTTCTCTGGGCATTTTAACCATTTTCAACCCCTTTGGACAGACTTCCAGGTTTTTCCACCGATGATTGCTGGAATTTTTATCCGAGATTTGGACACTTTCTCTGGGCATTTTAACCATTTTCAACCCCTTTGGACAGACTTCCAGGTTTTTCCACCGATGATTGCTGGAATTTTTATCCGAGATTTGGACACTTTCTCTGGGCATTTTAACCATTTTCAACCCCTTTGGACAGACTTCCAGGTTTTTCCACCGATGATTGCTGGAATTTTTATCCGAGATTTGGACACTTTCTCTGGGCATTTTAACCATTTTCAACCCCTTTGGACAGACTTCCAGGTTTTTCTACCGATGATTGCTGGAATTTTTATCCGAGATTTGGACACTTTCTCTGGGCATTTTAACCATTTTCAACCCCTTTGGACAGACTTCCAGGTTTTTCCACCGATGATTGCTGGAATTTTTATCCGAGATTTGGACACTTTCTCTGGGCATTTTAACCATTTTCAACCCCTTTGGACAGACTTCCAGGTTTTTCCACCGATGATTGCTGGAATTTTTATCCGAGATTTGGACACTTTCTCTGGGCATTTTAACCATTTTCAACCCCTTTGGACAGACTTCCAGGTTTTTCCACCGATGATTGCTGGAATTTTTATCCGAGATTTGGACACTTTCTCTGGGCATTTTAACCATTTTCAACCCCTTTGGACAGACTTCCAGGTTTTTCTACCGATGATTGCTGGAATTTTTATCCGAGATTTGGACACTTTCTCTGGGCATTTTAACCATTTTCAACCCCTTTGGACAGACTTCCAGGTTTTTCCACCGATGATTGCTGGAATTTTTATCCGAGATTTGGACACTTTCTCTGGGCATTTTAACCATTTTCAACCCCTTTGGACAGACTTCCAGGTTTTTCCACCGATGATTGCTGGAATTTTTATCCGAGATTTGGACACTTTCTCTGGGCATTTTAACCATTTTCAACCCCTTTGGACAGACTTCCAGGTTTTTCCACCGATGATTGCTGGAATTTTTATCCGAGATTTGGACACTTTCTCTGGGCATTTTAACCATTTTCAACCCCTTTGGACAGACTTCCAGGTTTTTCCACCGATGATTCCTGGAAATTTCCCCCATGATTTGGACCTGTTTTGGGGGCATTTTAAACATTTTCGACCATTTTTGACATTTTTCCAACTTTTTAAAAAATGACTCGTGGTACTTTTAAACTTCATTTCTAACAGTTTTATGCACATTTTAACAATTTTCGACCATTTTTGACATTTTTCCAACTTTTTAAAAAATGACTCCTGGTAGTTTTAAACTTCATTTCTAACACTTTTATGCACAATTTAACCATTTTCGACCATTTTTGACATTTTTCCAACTTTTTATCAAATGACTCCTGGTAGTTTTAAAAATCATTTTGAACCGTTTTGTGCACATTTTAAGCATTTTCGACCATTTTTGACATTTTTTCAACTTTTTAACAAATGACTCCTGGTAAATTTAAACATCATTTTGAACAGTTTTGTGCACATTTTAACCATTTTCGACCATTTTTAACATTTTTCCAACTTTTTCACAGATGACACCCCATGCAATTACCCAGCATTTGGAACACCATTCTGGGCACGAAGACCGTTTTTAGCCACGTTCAACTTTTTTCCCAACTGTACCCCCCGATGACTCTAAATATCTTTCCCCGGCTTTTGGAACACTTATCTGGGCATTGTGACAGTTTTTACACACTTTTGTAAAACTTTGGTATTACGACTAGAAACTTGCCCGATGGAGAGTGGCTTTTCTCGGAGAGGGAAACTCCTAGTACCCGCTTGATTACTTTGAAACAATAGTCCCGGTTGGCCGGACTCATTTCTGCCGTCTCGCGGACAAACGGAGGTCTTACGTCAAAATACCGTTCCAGCACAAGAGAGTCATTTCACGGGTAGTTGAGCTCAAATTAAAGGGTAAAGTGTAACTTATCAGTTATATCCTCGTTTGTTATACAAGTGACCGTTTTTTGGGAAGCTTTTCCGGGGTGAAATTGACCCCCGAACCGACCTGCACTGCTCTAATACAAGTGCCCGTAATTGGGACACTATTTCTGGCTAAACATCACCCCAGGACGGCCCTGGAAAGACTAATTTTACACAAAATTGTGAATTATACATCTACCCACAAATGAGACACAATTCCTGGGTAAATAGACCAACCAGAACCACTCAGGACCAGTTCCAATACAAGCACTCGTTGTCATAAAAGTGCCCATTATAGGCACATTGATTGTGGCATAACTTTACTTCACAACCACCCTGGAAGATTATTTTATACAGAATGGTCAATATACATCTACCCTCATATGAGACAAAAATTCAGGTTAAATGGACCAACCAGAACCACCCAAGACCAGTTCCAATGCAACCACTATTTTTAACGCAATTTACCCCAATTTGGACACTATTTATGGCTTAACATCCCCCCAGAACATCCCTGGAAGACTAATTTTATACCAAATTGTCAATTATACATCTACCCACAAATGAGACACAATTCCTGGGTAAATAGACCAACCAGAACCACTCAGGACCAGTTCCAATACAAGCACTCGTTGTCATAAAAGTGCCCATTATAGGCACATTGATTGTGGCATAACTTTACTTCACAACCACCCTGGAAGATTATTTTATACAGAATGGTCAATATACATCTCCCCTCATATGAGACAAAAATTCAGGTTAAATGGACCAACCAGAACCACCCAAGACCAGTTCCAATGCAACCACTATTTTTAACGAAATTTACCCCAATTTGGGCACTTATTCTTGCCTAACATCCACCCAGAACATCCCTGGAAGATTATTTTATAGAAAATGGTCAATATACATCTCCCCTCATATGAGACAAAAATTCAGGGTAAATGGACCAACCAGAACCGCTCAGGACCAGTTCCAACACAAGCACTCGTTGTCATAAAAGTGCCCAAATTAGGCACATTGTTTGTGGCATAACTTTACTTCACAACCACCCTGGAAGATTATTTTATACAGAATGGTCAATATACATCTACCCTCATATGAGACAAAAATTCAGGGAAAATGGAAAAACCAGAACCACCCAAGACCAGTTCCAATGCAACCACTATTTTTAACGCAATTTACCCCAATTTGGACACTATTTATGGCTTAACATCCCCCCAGAACCTCCCTGGAAGATTAATTTATACAGAATGGTCAATATACAACTACCCTCATATGAGACAAAAATTCAGGCTAAATGGACCAACCAGAACCGCTCAGGACCAGTTCCAACACAAGCACTCGTTGTCATAAAAGTGCCCAAATTAGGCACACTGTTTGTGGCATAACTTTACTTCACAACTACCCTGGAAGATTATTTTATACAGAATGGTCAATATACATCTACCCTCATATGAGACAAAAATTCAGGTTAAATGGACCTACCTGAACCACCCAAGACCAGTTCCAATGCAACCACTATTTTTAACGCAATTTACCCCAATTTGGGCACTTATTCTTGCCTAACATCCACCCAGAACCTCCCTGGAAGATTATTTTATAGAAAATGGTCAATATACGTCTCCCCTCATATGAGACAAAAATTCAGGTTAAATGGACCAACCAGAACCACTCAGGACCAGTTCCAACACAAGCACTCGTTGTCATAAAAGTGCCCATATTAGGCACATTGATTGTGGCATAACTTTACTTCACAATTACCCTGGAAGATTATTTTATACAGAATGGTCAATATACATCTACCCTCATATGAGACAAAAATTCAGGGAAAATGGACCAACCAGAACCACCCAAGACCAGTTCCAATGCAACCACTATTTTTAACGCAATTTACCCCAATTTGGACACTATTTATGGCTTAACATCCCCCCAGAACCTCCCTGGAAGATTATTTTATAGAAAATGGTCAATATATATCTCCCCTCATATGAGACACAATTTCAGGGTAAATGGACCAACCAGAACCGCTCAGGACCAGTTCCAACACAAGCACTCGTTGTCATAAAAGTGCCCAAATTAGGCACACTGTTTGTGGCATAACTTTACTTCACAACTACCCTGGAAGATTATTTTATACAGAATTGTCAATATACATCTCCCCTCATATGAGACAAAAATTCAGGGAAAATGGACCAACCAGAACCACCCAAGACCAGTTCCAATGCAACCACTATTTTTAACGCAATTTACCCCAATTTGGACACTATTTATGGCTTAACATCCCCCCAGAACATCCCTGGAAGACTAATTTTACACAAAATGGTGAATTATACATCTACCCACAAATAAGACACCATTCCTGGGTAAATAGACCAGCCAGAACCACTCAGGACCAGTTCCAATACAAGCACTCGTTGTCATAAAAGTGCCCATATTAGGTACATTGATTGTGGCATAACTTTACTTCACAATTACCCTGGAAGATTATTTTATACAGAATGGTCAATATACATCTACCCTCATATGAGACAAAAATTCAGGTTAAATGGACCAACCAGAACCACCCAAGACCAGTTCCAATGCAACCACTATTTTTAACGCAATTTACCCCAATTTGGACACTATTTATGGCTTAACATCCCCCCAGAACCTCCCTGGAAGATTATTTTATAGAAAATGGTCAATATATATCTCCCCTCATATGAGACACAATTTCAGGGTAAATGGACCAACCAGAACCGCTCAGGACCAGTTCCAACACAAGCACTCGTTGTCATAAAAGTGCCCAAATTAGGCACACTGTTTGTGGCATAACTTTACTTCACAACTACCCTGGAAGATTATTTTATACAGAATTGTCAATATACATCTCCCCTCATATGAGACAAAAATTCAGGGAAAATGGACCAACCAGAACCACCCAAGACCAGTTCCAATGCAACCACTATTTTTAACGCAATTTACCCCAATTTGGACACTATTTATGGCTTAACATCCCCCCAGAACATCCCTGGAAGACTAATTTTACACAAAATGGTGAATTATACATCTACCCACAAATAAGACACCATTCCTGGGTAAATAGACCAGCCAGAACCACTCAGGACCAGTTCCAATACAAGCACTCGTTGTCATAAAAGTGCCCATATTAGGTACATTGATTGTGGCATAACTTTACTTCACAATTACCCTGGAAGATTATTTTATACAGAATGGTCAATATACATCTACCCTCATATGAGACAAAAATTCAGGTTAAATGGACCAACCAGAACCACCCAAGACCAGTTCCAATGCAACCACTATTTTTAACGCAATTTACCCCAATTTGGGCACTTATTCTTGCCTAACATCCACCCAGAACATCCCTGGAAGATTATTTTATAGAAAATGGTCAATATACATCTCCCCTCATATGAGACAAAAATTCAGGGTAAATGGACAAACCAGAACCACCCAGGACCAGTTCCAATACAAGCACCCGTTGTCATAAAAGTGCCCATATAAGGCACACTGTTTGTGGCATAACTTTACTTCACAACTACCCTGGGAGATTATTTTATACAGAATGGTCAATCTACATCTCCCCTCATATGAGACAAAAATTCAGGGAAAATGGACCAACCAGAACCACCCAAGACCAGTTCCAAGACAACCACTATTTTTAACGCAATTTACCCCAATTTGGGCACTTATTCTTGCCTAACATCCACCCAGAACCTCCCTGGAAGATTATTTTATAGAAAATGGTCAATAAACATCTCCCCTCATATGAGACACAATTTCAGGCTAAATGGACCAACCAGAACCACTCAGGACCAGTTCCAACACAAGCACTCGTTGTCATAAAAGTGCCCAAATTAGGCACACTGTTTAAGGCATAACTTTACTTCACAACTACCCTGGAAGATTATTTTATACAGAATGGTCAATATACATCTACCCTCATATGAGACAAAAATTCAGGTTAAATGGACCAACCAGAACCACCCAAGACCAGTTCCAATGCAACCACTATTCTTAACGAAAATTACCCCAATTTGGACACTATTTCTTGCCTAACATCCCCCCAGAACATCCCTGGAAGACTAATTTTATAAAAAATTGTCAATTATACATGCACCCACATTTTAGGCACTTTTTCCGGGGAAAATACCCCCCCAGAACCGAACTGGGCTACTTTTTATACAAACCAGTACGCACTGGGACGCTATGGAATCCGCAGAACTCTGCCACACTGTGGACAAACTGTGGTACTGCGACCGTTCAAGCTCCCGTAAGCCTATGCACTTTTAGCGTTTAAAATTACCTTTCTGGCTGAAAAGAAAAGCTTTTTACACACCCACTCTACTCTAATAAAGGTCCCCTTATTTTAGAAACTATTCCCGAGTGAAAATAAGCCCCCAGAAATAAGTCGACATGCTTTTTATACATGCACGTTGGTCTATTACAGTCAACCAGCATTTGGGACACTCTTCCTGGGTAAACTTTTGCACCAGAACCTCCCTAGAGCATTTATTTTGATACCAAATCGTCAATAATACATGCACCCAGAATTTATGCACTTTTTCCGGGGAAAATAACCCACCAGAACCGAAATATCCTCCTTTTTTATACAGACTTTGACGCACTGGGCCTGTATGTAACCCGAAAAACTCTGCCACACTGTGGACAAACTTTATTACTGCGACCGTTCAAAATCCCGTAAGCTTATGCACTTTTCCCGGTTAAAAACACCTTTTGGGCTGAAAAGAAACGCTTTTTACACACCCACTCTACTCTAATAAAGTTCCCCTTATTTTATAAACTATTCCTGAGTGAAAATAAGCCCCCAGAACGAAGTCGACATGCTTTTTATACATGCACGTTGGTCTATTACAGTCAACCCGCATTTGGGACACTCTTCCTGGGTAAACTGGAGCGTTTATTTTGACACCAAATGGTGTATAATACATGCACCCAGAATTTATGCACTTTTTCAGGGTAAAATAACCCCCCAGAACCGAAATATCCTGCTTTTTATACAGAATTTGACGCACTGGGCCGCCGCTATGGAACCCGCAGAACTCTGCCACATTGTGGACAATTTTTTTTACTGCAATTAGGGTCAAATTGCCGGGTCAAAAGTGTCATTTCTTCGGGTAAATCACCCTCCTGGGCCCGGTTTTAATGT
This sequence comes from Stigmatopora argus, assembly GCF_051989625.1. NCBI lineage: Eukaryota > Metazoa > Chordata > Actinopteri > Syngnathiformes > Syngnathidae > Stigmatopora > Stigmatopora argus. The sequence goes on along the minus strand of NW_027520073.1, from coordinate 102,305 downwards.
TTAAAAAGGTCCAGTATTTGTATTAAAGATATAATATTTGTATTTGATCGATGAGTGCTGATTTAAAACCAAATTTAATGCATTTTTGGCACTTTTGAGAATGGTCGTATGTCGTCGTATTTGGTCGCGCCGACGTTTATGGCTGTCTTTTACCCAGGAAAATAACTCCCAGTGCCCGGTAGTCATGTCTGATAAGCTCCAGTAAGCTCCAGTATTTGTATTTCATCAATAAATGCTGATTATACCCCATTTTAGTGCATATTTGGGACTTTTGCGAATGGTCGTCGTCGTCGCGCCGACCTTTATAGCTGTCTCCCCCCCTGGGAAAATCACCCTCAGTGCCCGATATTAATATGTGGAAAAGCTCCAGTATTTGTATTTCATGGTTTAAAAACCATCACTACGCTTTTGGAAACACTTTTCTGCACATTTTAACCATTTCCCGGTACCTTAAGAGAGTCATAGTTACTCCCGCCGTTTACCCGACCTGGTTGATGGACCTTGCTCCTTTTCGCCGTCTGGCGGACAAACTTCAGTACTGCATTCGGGTCAGGTGCGGTCGACATTTCTTGCCGGCTTTTCAAGCACTTTGCCTGGGTTGATTTAAAACATTTTGCCCTGTTTATTTTTAACAAGTTTACCCACGTTTTACAAATCTTCTGCGGGCTTTAGATGCACTATTCCTGGGTTGATTTAAAAAAAAAATTGCCCTTATTATTTTTAACAAGTTTACCCACGTTTTACAAATCTTCTGCGGGCTTTAGATGCACTATTCCTGGGTTGATTTTAAACATGTTGCCCTGTTTATTTTTAACAAGTTTACCCACGTTTTACAAATCTTCTGCGGGCTTTGGATGCACTATTCCTGGGTTGATTTAAAACATTTTGCCCTTTTTATTTTTAACAAGTTTACCCACGTTTTACAAATCTTTTGCGGGTTTTAGATGCACTATTCCTGGGTTGATTTAAAACATTTTGCCCTTTTTATTTTTAACAAGTTTACCCACGTTTTACAAATCTTTTGCGGGTTTTAGATGCACTATTCCTGGGTTGATTTAAAACATTTTGCCCTTTTTATTTTTAACAAGTTTACCCACGTTTTACAAATCTTTTGCGGGTTTTAGATGCACTATTCCTGGGTTGATTTAAAACATTTTGCCCTTTTTATTTTTAACAAGTTTACCCATGTTTTACAAAACTTTAAGGGGGCTTTTCAAACACTTTTCCTGGGTTGATTTTAAACATTTTGGCCTGTTTATTTAAAACAACTTTACCCATGTTTTTCAAAAATTTAAGGGGGCTTTTCAAACACTTTTCCTGGGTTGATTTTAAACATTTTGGCCTGTTTATTTAAAACAACTTTACCCATGTTTTTCAAAACTTTAAGGGGGGGTTTTCCAAACAATTTTCCTGGGTTGATTTTAAACATTATGCCCATTTTATTTTTAACAAGTTTACCCATGTTTTACAAAACTTTAAGGGGGCTTTAAGAACGCTATTCCTGGGTACAATTTAAACATTTTCATCAGCATTTTGCAAAACTTTTACCCTGCTTTTCAAACACTTTTCCTGGGTTGATTTTAAACATTTTGCCCTTTTCATTTTTAACAACTTTACCCATGTTTTTCAAAACTTTAAGGGGGCTTTTCAAACACTTTTCCTGGGTTGATTTTTAACATTTTGGCCTGTTTATTTTTAACAACTTTACCCATGTTTTTCAAAACTTTATGCAGGCTTTTCAAACACTTTTCCTGGGTTGATTTTAAACATTTTGCCCTTTTCATTTTTAACAACTTTACCCATGTTTTTCAAAACTTTAAGGGGGCTTTAAGAAAACTATTCCTGGGTACAATTAAAACATTTTCATCAGTATTTTGCAAAACTTTTACCCTGCTTTTCAAACACTTTGCCTGGGTTGATTTTTAACATTTTGAACTGTTTCATTTAAACAACTTCAATAATAATAATATATATAAAACAACCCCCCCAAAAAAATTTGAAAAAAAATTTCAGCGTTTTTTGCCCAAGTGTACAGCTCATCCTCCGGACAGCGGCAGCCTTAAACCCATCCTCCTTCAATAGGGCAAGAGGATGAGGTTAAGGCGACAACTGCTCGGAGGATGAGCTAAACACTTGGGCAAAAAACGCTGAGATGAGACACTATTGCTGGGTAAACACAACACCCAAACGGATCAGTTCTAACACACTTACCCGAATTTGAGACACTTTCCGGGGGGGAGGAAGCTCATACTACATGCCTCACATAAAGAAATAAAATAGATATATAAAATAACAAAAAAAAAAA
>NW_027520073.1:90000-92500 GCF_051989625.1 Stigmatopora argus | reverse complement strand
CAAACCCCGGCGAGGAACGGGCCCGTCAGACGCTTACCCGTCAAGGAATCACGTAAGCCGGGGAACCGCCTCTAGTTAAGCACGCGCTCACGCGCACCGGCCAAAACCACCCAGCTTGTCCGCACACCCGCGATGGTTCGGGTGCCAACCTGTACCTTGTCACTTGTAGATCACCCGCGTTTATGGGCCGGCCAGGGTGTCTGCCATCGCTCCAGCTCGTCGCAATCTCGCCGGAACCAGCCGGTCTCCGCCGCCCCTTTTGCCCCGGGTGGGCTACCGTCAAACCCCTCAGCTGGATGAGTGGGTAGTGGGGGGGGGACCGGCGACCACGGGCGCTCCGTCATATCCAACCGGAGGCATTGAACCCCCCTCCGCCCCGCCGGAGGCGAGGGGAGAGTAGCGGGTACCCGTGGCCTTTGGGGCTTCGGTTCCGGCGTGGTCGGGGTCGACCGTGTACGGCCCTGCGTCTTGGAATTCGAAGGTAGCGTAGGATTTGCAACTTGCCCTCATTCGGTTTTTGGCTTACGGGCTGATTTGTTCACTTGTTCCCTCATTCGTTTTTTGGCTTTTGGCTTACGGCTGATTGTTCCCTCATTCGTTTTTTGGCTCATGGCTGATTTGTTTCACATTGTTTCTTTCGGCAAAGACTGATTTTCCACTTGCTTCGCCACACAATTTTCGGATCGGCTATGGGCTCGCCGCCGCGAGGGAGTTGACCCAGATACACCCGCTGTCAACAGCCACCGACGCCTACCGCGGACGGAGGGCCGAGGTGCCGCAGACGGGGAACGAGGCTCCCAAGGGCGCCAAGGACTCGACCTGAGCAGTCCTGTGCAACGACCCACGAGATGCGCGACAACTTCCACCATATGCAGAGGCTTCCGGAGCAACCACGCGCACGGGACCTGAAAGGGCTTGAAACCGCCTGTGGCCGCGTGTGTACCTGGATGGCGCTAACGCCACCGGGCCGTCCCAAGTACGACTCGCCGATGTAACGTCGCTTACCGTCCTCCAGGACTCACAACGGTGCGCACACCGATCCTCCCCACAGACAGGACATGTTATCCGCGCTTACAGCGCCCTTCCACACTCCACGGTTTCCGCCGCCGGCTCGGGGAAGGAGCCAGTTTTCCCGGGGCTTCATTGTTTCTTTCGGCAAAGACTGATTTTCCACTTGCTTCGCCACACAATTTTCGGATCGGCTATGGGCTCGCCGCCGCCTTTCAGAGTGTTGCCTTTATGCCGGTTGCTCAAGCCGGTGTTGGTCCATTCCGGTTGCTCAGGCCGGTCATGGTCCATGCCAACAAACCCAACGAGATGCGCGACAACTTCCACCGTTGCAGAGGCTTCAGGTGACGACAGCTCACGCGGGACACGCACCACACAAAGGCCATGTCATCCGCACGAACCGTGCGCCCTTCCACACTCCGCGGCTTCCTGGCCGGCTCGAGGGTAAGAGGCAGGCGGGTTCGGGTTCACTCCGCTCGGAACTCATCCAACGAGATGCGCGACAACTTCCACCGTTGCAGAGGCTTCCGGTGACGACAGCTGACGCGGGACACGCACCACACACAGGCCATGTCATCCGCAAGAACCGTGCGCCCTTCCACACTCCGCGGCTTGAAACCGTTGCAGAGGCTTCCGGTGACGACAGCTCACGCGGGACACGCACCACACAGAGGCCATGTGATCCGCACCAACCGTGCGCCCTTCCACACTCCGCGGCTTCCTGGCCGGCTCGAGGATAAGATGCAGGCGGGTTAACTTTCACTCTCCGCTCGGATATCATCCAACAAACCCAACGAGATGCGCGACAACTTCCACCGTTGCAGAGGCTTCAGGTGACGACAGCTCACGCGGGACACGCACCACACAAAGGCCATGTCATCCGCACGAACCGTGCGCCCTTCCACACTCCGCGGCTTCCTGGCCGGCTCGAGGGTAAGAGGTAGACGGGTTATAAAGGTTTCACTCTGCTCGGAACTGATCCAACAAACCCAACGAGATGCGCGACAACTTCCACCGTTGCAGAGGCTTCCGGTGACGACAGCTCACACGGGACGACCCGAAAGGGCTCGGAACCAGAGGTGGCCGCGTGTCTTACCCTGGAGTGATGCTAACGCCGTCGGGCCGACCCTCGTTCGACTCGCCGACGCCATCGGGCCGAACCTAGTTCGACTCGCCGACAGCGTCGGGCCGACCCTCGTTCGACTCGCCGACGGTTGGTCGCTTACCATCCAAGAGACACCACGGAAGCTCACTCACTAGCCCTCCTCACAGACGGATGTCAACCGTACGAACCGTGCGCCCTTCCACACTCCGCGGCTTCCTGGCCGGCTCGAGGGTAAGAGGCAGTTGCCGAGTGCGGCGGCTCTCCCAGCCGCGGGCCCATTTTCTTTGGTCTTTCCATTTCAAGTGTTCAGTCATGTCGTGCCGTTTGCGGTTAGGAAATATGCCACCGCTGTTCCCTTTTGGACTCTGCCATGTCCATTTTTCGCCC
>NW_027520073.1:65000-85000 GCF_051989625.1 Stigmatopora argus | reverse complement strand
GGTAGACCCAAATCATGCGAGCACCATAAAAATCAGCGGGGTTTTTCCTCGAGCCTATCCGAGGATAGGCTCACATGAGCGGATATGGGTTTGTAATGGCTCGCTGAAAATCACGAGCTCCAGAGATTTTTCTCTGAAAATTTTTCTAAGTGTGAGCACCACACACATCAACGGTGTTTTCCCTCGAGCCTATCCGAGGATAGGCTCACGAGGGCGGATATGGGTTTGTATTGCCTCGCTGAAAGCCTGAGCTCCAGAAATTTTTCTAAGTGTGAGCACCACACACATCAACGGTGTTTTCCAACATGCCTATCCGAGGATAGTGACACATGAGCGGATTGGGTTGGCTGATGCCCCGCTGAAAACCTGAGCTCCAGAAATTTTTCTAAGTGTGAGCACCACACACTTCAACGGTCTTTTTCACAGTGCATGTCCGAGGATAGTGACACATGAGCGGATTGGGCTGGCTGATGCCCCGCTGAATTTCTGACCTCCAGAAATTTTTCTAAGTGTGAGCACCACACACTTCGGCGGGGTTTTTCCCCGAGCCTATCCGAGGATAGGCTCACATGAGCGGATATGGGTTTGGAATGGCTCGCTGAAATCCTGAGCTCCAGAGATTTTTCTCAGAAAATTTTTCTAAGTGTGAGCACCACACACATCAACGGGGTTTTCCAACATGCCTGTCCGAGGATAGTGACACATGAGCGGATTGGGTCGGCTGATGCCCCGCTGAAAACCTGAGCTCCAGAAATTTTTCTAAGTGTGAGCACCACACACTTCAACGGTCTTTTTCACAGTGCATGTCCGAGGATAGTGACACATGAGCGGATTGGGCTGGCTGATGCCCCGCTGAATTTCTGACCTCCAGAAATTTTTCTAAGTGTGAGCACCACACATTTCGGCGGGGTTTTTCCCCGAGCCTATCCGAGGATAGGCTCACATGAGCGGATATGGGTTTGGAATTGCTCGCTGAAATCCTGAGCTCCAGAGATTTTTCTCAAATTTTTTCTAAGTGTGAGCACCACACACATCAACGGTGTTTTCCAACATGCCTGTCCGAGGATAGTGACACATGAGCGGATTGGGTCGGCTGATGCCCCGCTGAAATCCTGAGCTCCAGAATTTTTTCTAAGTGTGAGCACCACACACATCAACGGTGTTTTCCAACATGCCTATCCGAGGATAGTGACACGTGAGCGGATTGGGTCGGCTGATGCCCCGCTGAAATCCTGAGCTCCAGAATTTTTTCTAAGTGTGAGCACCACACACATCAACGGTGTTTCCCTCGAGCCTATCCGACGATAGGCTCACAAGGGCGGATATGGGTTTGTTTTGCCCCGCTGAAATTCTGAGCTCCAGAATTTTTTCTAAGTGTGAGCACCACACACATCAACGGTGTTTCCCTCGAGCCTATCCGACGATAGGCTCACAAGGGCGGATATGGGTTTGTAATGTCTCGCTGAAATCCTGAGCTCCAGAAATTTTTCTAAGTGTGAGCACCACACACATCAACGGTGTTTTCCAACATGCCTGTCCGAGGATAGTGACACATGAGCGGATTGGGTCGGCTGATGCCCCGCTGAAATCCTGAGCTCCAGAAATTTTTCTAAGTGTGAGCACCACACACTTCGGCGGGGTTTTTCCCCGAGCCTATCCGAGGATATGCTCACATGAGCGGATATGGGTTGCTGAAGCTCCCGCTGAGTTCCCGAGCTCCAGAAATTTTTCTAAGTGTGAGCACCACACACATCAACGGTCTTTTCCCCCGAGCCTATCCGAAGATATGCTCACATGAGCGGATATGGGTTGCTGAAGCTCCCGCTGAGTTCCCGAGCTCCAGAAATTTTTCTAAGTGTGAGCACCACACACATCAACGGTCTTTTCCCCCGAGCCTATCCGAAGATAGGCTCACATGAGCGGATATGGGTTGCTGAAGCTCCCGCTGAGTTCCCGAGCTCCAGAAATTTTTCTAAGTGTGAGCACCACACACATCAACGGTCTTTTCCCCCGAGCCTATCCGAAGATAGGCTCACATGAGCGGATATGGGTTGCTGAAGCTCCCGCTGAGTTCCCGAGCTCCAGAAATTTTTCTAAGTGTGAGCACCACACACATCAACGGTCTTTTCCCCTGAGCCTATCCGAAGATAGGCTCACATGAGCGGATATGGGTTGCTGAAGCTCCCGCTGAGTTCCCGAGCTCCAGAATTTTTTCTAAGTGTGAGCACCACACACATCAACGGTCTTTTTCACGGTGCATGTCCGAGGATAGTGACACATGAGCGGATTGAGCTGGCTGATGCTCCGCTGAATTTCTGAGCTCCAGAAATTTTTCTAAGTGTGAGCACCACACACATCAACGGTCTTTTCCACCGAGCATATCCGAAGATAGGCTCACATGAGCGGATATGGGTTGCTGAAGCCCCCGCTGAGTTCCCGAGCTCCAGAAATTTTTCTAAGTGTGAGCACCACACACATCAACGGTGTTTTCCAACATGCCTGTCCGAGGATAGTGACACATGGGCGGATTGAGCAAGCTGATGCTCCGCTGAATTTCTGACCTCCAGAAATTTTTCTAAGTGTGAGCACCACACACATCAACGGTCTTTTCCCCCGAGCCTATCCGAAGATAGGCTCACATGAGCGGATATGGGTTGCCAAAGCCTCGCAAGTGTGAGCACCACACACATCAACGGTGTTTCCCTCGAGCCTATCCGACGATAGGCTCACAAGGGCGGATATGGGTTTGTTATGCCCCGCTGAAATTTCGAGCTCCAGAAATTTTTCCAAGTGTGAGCACCACACACATCTGCGGGGTCTTATCACGAGCTTATCCGAGGATAGTGACACACGAGCGGATATGGATTTTTCTAAGCCCCTTCACACTTAGAAAAAATCCGCTTAAAAAACACGAAAATTTTTCTAAGTCCCGTAGGACTTAGAAAAAAAATCGTTAAAAATCAGGAGGACCACCCTCGGACACCCCAACACCTTGCCAACGTTGTCCGAACATAGGGTGATCTACCTGGACCCCGGGAGAGGTTAGGGTCGGTTCGCAGCCCGGAGCTCACCTTCAAAAATTTCCTCTCCCTATATACTTGCCGAAGGCTTTTTGCAGACCACCGGATTTTGCACGAGTAGGCAAATTATATCCCACCGGTCTTCACGGGCATCTGAGGACTTTCTCCCCGGGAATAGTGCTTCTTGGGCGGATATTATCGACAGATATCAGGTTTCATCGTCGAGCTCCATATATTTTTCGAGTTTCGGCACTTTGAAATTCGGCGGGGGTTCGCCCCGAGTCGATCCGAGAATAGTGCACCGTGAGCGGATTGGGTTGGCTGATGCCCCGCTGAAATCCTGAGCTCCAGAATTTTTTCTAAGTGTGAGCACCACACACATCAACGGTGTTTCCCTCGAGCCTTATCCGACGATAGGCTCACAAGGGCGGATATGGGTTTGTAATGTCTCGCTGAAAGCCTGAGCTCCAGATTTTTTTCTAAGTGTGAGCACCACACACTTCAACGGGCTTTTTCACAGTGCATGTCCGAGGATAGTGACACATGAGCGGATTGAGCTGGCTGATGCCCCGCTGAATTTCTGACCTCCAGAATTTTTTCTAAGTGTGAGCACCACACACTTCAACGGTCTTTTTCACAGTGCATATCCGAAGATAGTGACACATGAGCGGATTGAGCTGGCTGATGCCCCGCTGAATTTCTGACCTCCAGAAATTTTTCTAAGTGTGAGCACCACACACTTCAACGGTGTTTTTCACAGTGCATGTCCGAGGATAGTGACACATGAGCGGATTGAGCTGGCTGATGCCCCGCTGAATTTCTGAGCTCCAGAAATTTTTCTAAGTGTGAGCACCACACACTTCAACGGTCTTTTTCACAGTGCATGTCCGAGGATAGTGACACATGAGCGGATTGAGCTGGCTGATGCCCCGCTGAATTTCTGAGCTCCAGAAATTTTTCTAAGTCCGAGCTCCACACACATCAACGGTGTTTTTCACAGTGCATGTCCGAGGATAGTGACACATGAGCGGATTGAGCTGGCTGATGCCCCGCTGAATTTCTGAGCTCCAGAAATTTTTCTAAGTCCGAGCTCCACACACATCAACGGTGTTTTTCACAGTGCATGTCCGAGGATAGTGACACATGAGCGGATTGAGCTGGCTGATGCCCCGCTGAATTTCTGAGCTCCAGAAATTTTTCTAAGTCCGAGCTCCACACACATCAACGGTGTTTTTCACAGTGCTTGTCCGAGGATAGTGACACATGAGCGGATTGAGCTGGCTGATGCCCCGCTGAATTTCTGAGCTCCAGAAATTTTTCTAAGTCCGAGCTCCATACACATCAACGGTGTTTTTCACAGTGCTTGTCCGAGGATAGTGACACATGAGCGGATTGAGCTGGCTGATGCCCCGCTGAATTTCTGAGCTCCAGAAATTTTTCTAAGTGTGAGCACCACACACTTCAACGGGCTTTTTCACAGTGCATGTCCGAGGATAGTGACACATGAGCGGATTGAGCTGGCTGATGCCCCGCTGAATTTCTGAGCTCCAGAAATTTTTCTAAGTCCGAGCTCCACACACATCAACGGTGTTTTTCACAGTGCATGTCCGAGGATAGTGACACATGAGCGGATTGAGCTGGATGATGCCCCGCTGAATTTCTGAGCTCCAGAAATTTTTCTAAGTGTGAGCACCACACACTTCAACGGTCTTTTTCACAGTGCATGTCCGAGGATAGTGACACATGAGCGGATTGAGCTGGCTGATGCCCCGCTGAATTTCTGAGCTCCAGAAATTTTTCTAAGTCCGAGCTCCACACACATCAACGGTGTTTTTCACAGTGCATGTCCGAGGATAGTGACACATGAGCGGATATGGGTTGCTGAAGCCCCCGCTGAGTTCCCGAGCTCCAGAAATTTTTCAAAGTGTGAGCACCACACACATCAACGGTGTTTCCCTCGAGCCTATCCGACGATAGGCTCACAAGGGCGGATATGGGTTTGTTTTGCCCCGCTGAAATTTCGAGCTCCAGAAATTTTTCCAAGTGTGAGCACCACACACATCTGCCGGGTCTTATCACGAGCTTATCCGAGGATAGTGACACACGAGCGGATATGGATTTTTCTAAGCCCCTTCACACTTAGAAAAAATCCGCTTAAATTTTCCGAAAATTTTTCTAAGTCCCGCAGGACTTAGAAAAAAAATCGTTAAAAATCAGGAGGACCACCCTCGGACACCCCAACACCTTGCCAACGTTGTCCGAACATAGGGTGATCTACCTGGACCCCGGGAGAGGTCAGGGTCGGTTCGCAGCCCGGAGCTCACATTCAAAAATTTCCTCTCCCTATATACTTGCCGAAGGCTTTTTGCAGACCACCGGATTTTGCACAAGTAGGCAAATCATATCCCACCGGTCTTCACGGGCATCGGAGGGATTTCTCCCCGGGAATAGTGCTTCGTGGGCGGATATTATCGACAGATACCAGGTTTCATCGTCGAGCTCCGTATATTTTTCGAGTTTCAGCACTTTTAAAATCGGCGGGGGTTCGCCCCGAGTCAATCCGAGAATAGTGCACCGTGAGCGGACTGGGTTGGACGACCTCCCGCTGAATTTCTGAGCTCCAGAAATTTTTCTAAGTCCGAGCTCCACACACTTCAACGGTGTTTTTCACAGTGCATGTCCGAGGATAGTGACACATGAGCGGATTGAGCTGGCTGATGCCCCGCTGAATTTCTGACCTCCAGAAATTTTTCTAAGTCCGAGCTCCACACACTTCAACGGTGTTTTTCACAGTGCATGTCCGAGGATAGTGACACATGAGCGGATTGGGTTGGCTGATGCCCCGCTGAATTTCTGACCTCCAGAAATTTTTCTAAGTCCGAGCTCCACACACATCAACGGTGTTTTTCACAGTGCATGTCCGAGGATAGTGACACATGAGCGGATTGGGTTGGCTGATGCCCCGCTGAAATTCTGAGCTCCAGAAATTTTTCTAAGTCCGAGCTCCACACACATCAACGGTGTTTTTCACAGTGCATGTCCGAGGATAGTGACACATGAGCGGATTGAGCTGGCTGATGCCCCGCTGAATTTCTGAGCTCCAGAAATTTTTCTAAGTCCGAGCTCCACACACATCAACGGTGTTTTTCACAGTGCATGTCCGAGGATAGTGACACATGAGCGGATTGAGCTGGATGATGCCCCGCTGAATTTCTGAGCTCCAGAAATTTTTCTAAGTGTGAGCACCACACACTTCAACGGTCTTTTTCACAGTGCATGTCCGAGGATAGTGACACATGAGCGGATTGAGCTGGCTGATGCCCCGCTGAATTTCTGACCTCCAGAAATTTTTCTAAGTCCGAGCTCCACACACTTCAACGGTGTTTTTCACAGTGCCTGTCCGAGGATAGTGACACATGAGCGGATTGAGCTGGCTGATGCCCCGCTGAATTTCTGACCTCCAGAAATTTTTCTAAGTCCGAGCTCCACACACTTCAACGGTGTTTTTCACAGTGCATGTCCGAGGATAGTGACACATGAGCGGATTGGGTTGGCTGATGCCCCGCTGAATTTCTGACCTCCAGAAATTTTTCTAAGTCCGAGCTCCACACACATCAACGGTGTTTTTCACAGTGCATGTCCGAGGATAGTGACACATGAGCGGATTGGGTTGGCTGATGCCCCGCTGAATTTCTGACCTCCAGAAATTTTTCTAAGTCCGAGCTCCACACACATCAACGGTGTTTTTCACAGTGCATGTCCGAGGATAGTGACACATGAGCGGATTGAGCTGGCTGATGCCCCGCTGAATTTCTGAGCTCCAGAAATTTTTCTAAGTCCGAGCTCCACACACATCAACGGTGTTTTTCACAGTGCATGTCCGAGGATAGTGACACATGAGCGGATTGAGCTGGCTGATGCCCCGCTGAATTTCTGAGCTCCAGAAATTTTTCTAAGTCCGAGCTCCATACACATCAACGGTGTTTTTCACAGTGCTTGTCCGAGGATAGTGACACATGAGCGGATTGAGCTGGCTGATGCCCCGCTGAATTTCTGAGCTCCAGAAATTTTTCTAAGTGTGAGCTCCACACACATCAACGGTGTTTTTCACAGTGCATGTCCGAGGATAGTGACACATGAGCGGATTGGGTTGGCTGATGCCCCGCTGAATTTCTGAGCTCCAGAAATTTTTCTAAGTCCGAGCTCCACACACATCAACGGTGTTTTTCACAGTGCATGTCCGAGGATAGTGACACATGAGCGGATTGGGTTGGCTGATGCCCCGCTGAATTTCTGAGCTCCAGAAATTTTTCTAAGTCCGAGCTCCACACACATCAACGGTGTTTTTCACAGTGCTTGTCCGAGGATAGTGACACATGAGCGGATTGAGCTGGCTGATGCCCCTCTGAATTTCTGACCTCCAGAAATTTTTCTAAGTCCGAGCTCCACACACTTCAACGGTGTTTTTCACAGTGCATGTCCGAGGATAGTGACACATGAGCGGATTGGGCTGGCTGACCCCCCGCTGAATTTCTGAGCTCCATGAAATTTTTGATTTTTGAGCACCACAAAAATCGACGGGGTTTTCCCTCGAGCCTATCCGAGAATAGTGCTCCATGGGCGGATACGGGTTGGCTGACGCCCCGCTGAAATTTCGAGCTCCAGAAATTTTTCTAAGTGTGAGCACCACACACATCAACGGTCTTTTTCACAGTGCATGTCCGAGAATAGTGACACATGAGCGGATATGGATTTTTCTAAGCCCCTTCACACTTAGAAAAAATCCGCTTAAATTTTCCGAAAATTTTTCTAAGTCCCGCAGGACTTAGAAAAAAATTCGTAAAAAATCAGGAGAACCACCCTCGGACATCCCAACACTTTGCCAACGTTGTCCGAACATTAGGTGATCCACCTGGACCCCGGGAGAGGTCAGGGTCGGTTCGCAGCCTGGAGCTCACTTTCAAACATTTCCTCTCCCTATATACTTGCCGAAGGGTTTCTGCAGACCACCGGATTTTGCACGAGTAGGTGAGTTATATCCCCCTAACATTGGTAGACCCATTTTCGAGCATGGGGTAGACCCAATTTCGAACATAGGGTAGACCCAAGCGATCATTTTGAAAAATTTAATCCGAGATTTGGACACTTTCTCTGGGCATTTTTACCATGTTCAACCCCTTTGGACTGACTTCCAGGTTTTTCCACCGATGATTGCTGGAATTTTTATCCGAGATTTCGACACTTTCTCTGGGCATTTTAACCATGTTCAACCCCTTTGGACAGACTTCCAGGTTTTTCCACCGATGATTGCTGGAATTTTTATCCGAGATTTCGACACTTTCTCTGGGCATTTTAACCATGTTCAACCCCTTTGGACAGACTTCCAGGTAATTCCACCGATGATTGCTGGAATTTTTATCCGAGATTTGGACACTTTCTCTGGGCATTTTAACCATGTTCAACCACTTTGGACAGACTTCCAGGTTTTTCCACCGATGATTCCTGGAAATTTCCCCCATGATTTGGACCTGTTTTGGGGGCATTTTAAACATTTTCGACCATTTTTGACATTTTTCCAACTTTTTAAAAAATGACTTCTGGTAGTTTTAAAAATCATTTTGAACAATTTTATGCACATTTTAACCATTTTCGACCATTTTTGACATTTTTCCAACTTTTTATCAAATGACTCCTGGTAGTTTTAGAAATCATTTTGAACAGTTTTGTGCACATTTTAAGCATTTTCGACCATTTTTGACATTTTTTCAACTTTTTAACAAATGACTCCTGGTAAATTTAAACATCATTTTGAACAGTTTTGTGCACATTTTAACCATTTTCGACCATTTTTAACATTTTTCCAATTTTTTCACAGATGACACCCCATGCAGTTACCCAGCATTTGGAACACCACTCTGGGCACGAAGACCGTTTTTAGCCACGTTCAACTTTTTTCCCAACTGTACCCCCCGATGACTCTAAATATCTTTCCCCGGCTTTTGGAACACTTATCTGGGCATTGTGACAGTTTTTACCCACTTTTGTAAAACTTTGGTATTACGACTAGAAACTTGCCCGATGGAGAGTGGCTTTTCTCGGAGAGGGAAAGTCCTAGTACCCGCTTGATTACTTTGAAACAATAGTCCCGGTTGGCCGGACTCATTTCTACCGTCTCGCGGACAAACGGAGGTATTACGTCAAAATACCGTTCCAGCACAAGAGAGTAATTTCACGGGTAGTTGAGCTCAAACTAAAGGGTAAAGTGTAACTTATCAGTTATATCCTCGTTTGTTATACAAGTGACCGTTTTTTGGGAAGCTTTTCCGGGGTGAAATTGACCCCCGAACCGACCTGCACTGCTCTAATACAAGTGCCCGTAATTGGGACACTATTTCTGGCTAAACATCACCCCAGGACGGCCCTGGAAGACTAATTTTACACAAAATGGTGAATTATACATCTACCCACAAATAAGACACCATTCCTGGGTAAATAGACCAACCAGAACCACTCAGGACCAGTTCCAATACAAGCACTCGTTGTCATAAAAGTGCCCATATAAGGCACATTGTTTGTGGCATAACTTTACTTCACAACTACCCTGGAAGATTATTTTATACAGAATGGTCAATATACATCTACCCTCATATGAGACAAAAATTCAGGGAAAAAGGACCAACCAGAACCACCCAAGACAAGTTCCAAGACAACCACTATTTTTGACGCAATTTACCCCAATTTGGGCACTTATTCTTGCCTAACATCCACCCAGAACCTCCCTGGAAGACTAATTTTACACAAAATGGTCAAAAAACATCTCCCCTCATATGAGACACAATTTCAGGCTAAATGGACCAACCAGAACCACTCAGGACCAGTTCCAACACAAGCACTCGTTGTCATAAAAGTGCCCAAATTAGGCACACTGTTTGTGGCATAACTTTACTTCACAACCACCCTGGAAGATTATTTTATACAGAATGGTCAATATACATCTACCCTCATATGAGACAAAAATTCAGGTTAAATGGACCAACCAGAACCACCCAAGACCAGTTCCAAGACAACCACTATTTTTAACGAAAATTACCCCAATTTGGGCACTTATTCTTGCCTAACATCCACCCAGAACCTCCCTGGAAGATTATTTTATACAGAATGGTCAATATACATCTACCCTCATATGAGACAAAAATTCAGGCTAAATGGACCAACCAGAACCACTCAGGACCAGTTCCAATAAAAGCACTCGTTGTCATAAAAGTGCCCATATTAGGCACATTGATTGTGGCATAACTTTACTTCACAACCACCCTGGAAGATTATTTTATACAGAATGGTCAATATACATCTACCCTCATATGAGACAAAAATTCAGGTTAAATGGACCAACCAGAACCACCCAAGACCAGTTCCAAGACAACCACTATTTTTAACGAAAATTACCCCAATTTGGGCACTTATTCTTGCCTAACATCCACCCAGAACCTCCCTGGAAGATTATTTTATACAGAATGGTCAATATACATCTACCCTCATATGAGACAAAAATTCAGGCTAAATGGACCAACCAGAACCACTCAGGACCAGTTCCAATAAAAGCACTCGTTGTCATAAAAGTGCCCATATTAGGCACATTGATTGTGGCATAACTTTACTTCACAATTACCCTGGAAGATTATTTTATACAGAATGGTCAATATACATCTACCCTCATATGAGACAAAAATTCAGGGAAAATGGACCAACCAGAACCACCCAAGACAAGTTCCAAGACAACCACTATTTTTAACGAAAATTACCCCAATTTGGGCACTTATTCTTGCCTAACATCCCCCCAGAACATCCCTGGAAGACTAATTTTACACAAAATGGTCAATAAACATCTCCCCTCATATGAGACAAAAATTCAGGCTAAATGGACCAACCAGAACCGCTCAGGACCAGTTCCAACACAAGCACTCGTTGTCATAAAAGTGCCCATATTAGGTACATTGATTGTGGCATAACTTTACTTCACAACTACCCTGGAAGATTATTTTATACAGAATGGTCAATATACATCTCCCCTCATATGAGACAAAAATTCAGGTTAAATGGACCAACCAGAACCACCCAAGACCAGTTCCAATGCAACCACTATTTTTAACGAAAATTACCCCAGTTTGGACACTTATTCTTGCCTAACATCCACCCAGAACATCCCTGGAAGATTATTTTATAGAAAATTGTCAATATACATCTCCCCTCATATGAGACACAATTTCAGGGTAAATGGACCAACCAGAACCGCTCAGGACCAGTTCCAACACAAGCACTCGTTGTCATAAAAGTGCCCATATTAGGCACATTGATTGTGGCATAACTTTACTTCACAACTACCCTGGAAGATCATTTTATACAGAATGGTCAATATACATCTACCCTCATATGAGACAAAAATTCAGGTTAAATGGACCAAACAGAACCACCCAAGACCAGTTCCAATGCAACCACTATTTTTAACGAAAATTACCCCAATTTGGACACTTATTCTTGCCTAACATCCCCCCAGAACCTCCCTGGAAGACTAATTTTATACAAAATGGTCAATAAACATCTACCCTCATATGAGACAAAAATTCAGGCTAAATGGACCAACCAGAACCGCTCAGGACCAGTTCCAACACAAGCACTCGTTGTCATAAAAGTGCCCATATTAGGTACATTGATTGTGGCATAACTTTACTTCACAACTACCCTGGAAGATTATTTTATACAGAATGGTCAATATACATCTCCCCTCATATGAGACAAAAATTCAGGTTAAATGGACCAACCAGAACCACCCAAGACCAGTTCCAATGCAACCACTATTTTTAACGAAAATTACCCCAGTTTGGACACTTATTCTTGCCTAACATCCACCCAGAACATCCCTGGAAGATTATTTTATAGAAAATTGTCAATATACATCTCCCCTCATATGAGACACAATTTCAGGGTAAATGGACCAACCAGAACCGCTCAGGACCAGTTCCAACACAAGCACTCGTTGTCATAAAAGTGCCCATATTAGGCACATTGATTGTGGCATAACTTTACTTCACAACTACCCTGGAAGATCATTTTATACAGAATGGTCAATATACATCTACCCTCATATGAGACAAAAATTCAGGTTAAATGGACCAAACAGAACCACCCAAGACCAGTTCCAATGCAACCACTATTTTTAACGAAAATTACCCCAATTTGGACACTTATTCTTGCCTAACATTCCCCCAGAACCTCCCTGGAAGACTAATTTTACACAAAATGGTGAATTATACATCTACCCACAAATAAGACACAATTCCTGGGTAAATGGACCAACCAGAACCACTCAGGACCAGTTCCAATACAAGCACTCGTTGTCATAAAAGTGCCCATATTAGGCACATTGTTTGTGGCATAACTTTACTTCACAACTACCCTGGAAGATTATTTTATACAGAATGGTCAATATACATCTCCCCTCATATGAGACAAAAATTCAGGTTAAATGGACCAACCAGAACCACCCAAGACCAGTTCCAATGCAACCACTATTCTTAACGAAAATTACCCCAATTTGGACACTATTTCTTGCCTAACATCCCCCCAGAACCTCCCTGGAAGACTAATTTTATACAAAATTGTCAATTATACATGCACCCACATTTTAGGCACTTTTTCCGGGGAAAATAACCCCCCCAGAACCGAACTGGGCTACTTTTTATACAAACCAGTACGCACTGGGACGCTATGGAATCCGCAGAACTCTGCCACACTGTGGACAAACTGTGGTACTGCGACCGTTTAAGCTCCCGTAAGCCTATGCACTTTTAGCGTTTAAAATTACCTTTCTGGCTGAAAAGAAAATCTTTTTACACACCCACTCTACTCTAATAAAGGTCCCCTTATTTTAGAAACTATTCCCGAGTGAAAATAAGCCCACAGAACGAAGTCGACATGCTTTTTATACATGCACGTTGGTCTATTACAGTCAACCAGCATTTGGGACACTCTTCCTGGGTAAACTTTTGCACCAGAACCTCCCTGGAGCATTTATTTTGATACCAAATCGTCAATAATACATGCACCCAGAATTTATGCACTTTTTCCGGTGAAAATAACCCACCAGAACCGAAATATCCTCCTTTTTTTATACAGACTTTGACGCACTGGGCCTCTATGTAACCTGAAAAACTCTGCCACACTGTGGACAAACTTTATTACTGCGACCGTTGAAAATCCCGTAAGCTTATGCACTTTTCCCGGTTAAAAACACCTTTTGGGCTGAAAAGAAACGCTTTTTACACACCCACTCTACTCTAATAAAGGTCCCCTTATTTTAGAAACTATTCCTGAGTGAAAATAAGCCCCCAGAACGAAGTCGACATGCTTTTTATACATGCACGTTGGTCTATTACAGTCAACCCGCATTTGGGACACTCTTCCTGGGTAAACTGGAGCGTTTATTTTGACACCAAATGGTGTATAATACATGCACCCAGAATTTATGCACTTTTTCAGGGTAAAATAACCCCCCAGAACCGAAATATCCTGCTTTTTATACAGAATTTGACGCACTGGGCCGCCGCTATGGAACCCGCAGAACTCTGCCACATTGTGGACAATTTTTTTTACTGCAATTAGGGTCAAATTGCCGGGTCAAAAGTGTCATTTCTTCGGGTAAATCACCCTCCTGGGCCCGGTTTTAATGTTTAAAAAGGTCCAGTATTTGTATTAAAGATATAATATTTGTATTTGATCGATGAGTGCTGATTTAAAACCAAATTTAATGCATTTTTGGCACTTTTGAGAATGGTCGTATGTCGTCGTATTTGGTCGCGCCGACGTTTATGGCTGTCTTTTACCCAGGAAAATAACTCCCAGTGCCCGGTAGTCATGTCTGATAAGCTCCAGTAAGCTCGAGTATTTGTATTTCATCAATAAATGCTGATTTTACCCCATTTTAGTGCATATTTGGGACTTTTGCGAATGGTCGTCGTACTTGGTCGCGCAGACGTTTATGGCTGTCTTTCCCCCGTGAAAATCATCCCCAGTTTCTGGTAGTCATGTCTGATCAGCTCCAGTATTTGTATTTAATCAACAAGTGCTGATTTTAGTTCATTTTGGCACTTTTGAGAATGGTCGCACGTCGTCGTATTTGGTCGCGCCGACGTTTATAGCTGTCTTTCCCCCCGGAAAATCACCCCCAGTGCCCGGTAGTCATGTCTGATCAGCCCCAGTAAGCTCCAGTAATTCTATTTCATCCATAAGTGCTGATTTTAACCCATTTTAGTGAATTTTTGGCCCTATGGCGAATGGTCGTCGCGCCGACGTTTATGGCTGTCTTTTCCCCAGGAAAATCACCCCCATTGCCCGGTAGTCATGTCAGATAAGCTCCAGTAATTGTATTTCATCAACTAGTGCTGATTTTAGTTCATTTTGGGCACTTTTGAGAATGGTCGTATGTCGTCGTATTTGGTCGTTCCGACTTTTATGGCTGTCTTTTCCCCAGGAAAATCACCCCCAGAGCCCGCTAGTCATGTCTGATAAGCTCCAGTAACTCTATTTCATCCATAAGTGCTGATTTTAGTTCATTTTAGGCACTTTTGAGAATGGTCGTATTTGGTCGCGCCGACGTTTATAGCTGTCTTTCCCCCCGGAAAATCACCCCCAGTGCCCGGTAGTCATGTCTGATCAGCTCCAGTAACTCTATTTCATCCATAAGTGCTGATTTTAGTTCATTTTAGGCACTTTTGAGAATGGTCGTATTTGGTCGCGCCGACGTTTATAGCTGTCTTTCCCCCTGGAAAATCACCCCCAGTGCCCGGTAGTCATGTCTGATCAGCTCCAGTAAGCTCCAGTAATTGTATTTCACCCATAAGTGCTGATTTTAACCCATTTTAGTGAATTTTTGGACCTTTGGCGAATGGTCGTCGTCGCGCAGACCTTTATAGCTGTCTCCCCCCCCGGGAAAATCACCCCCAGTGCCCGATATTAATGTCTGAAAAGCTTCAGTATTTGTATTTTATCGTTTAAAAACGATCACTCCGCTTTTGGAACACTTTTCTAGGGAATATTAACCATTTTCCGCACCTTAAGAGAGTCAGATCTACTCCCGCCGACCTTTATATCTGTCTCCCCCCCCGAGAAAATCACCCCCAGAGCCCGGTAGTCATGTCTGAAAAGCCCCAGTAACTTCCAGTAATTGTAATTAATCATTAAATGCTGTTTTTAAAACTATTACTACGATTTTGGAACACTTTTTCTGGGCATTACCTTGCTCCTTTTCGCCGTCTTGCGGACAAACTTTGGTACTGCAATCGGGCTCAAATTGCCGGGTCAAAAGTGCCATTTCCTCGGGTAAATCAACCTCATGGGCCAAGTTTTAATGTTTAAAAAGGTCCAGTATTTGTATTAAAGATATAGTATTTGTATTTCATCAATGAGTGCTGATTTAAAACCCATTTTAGTTCATTTTGGGCACTTTTGAGAATGGTCGTATGTCGTCGTATTTGGTCGCGTGCCGACGTTTATGGCTGTCTTTACCCAGGGGAAATCACCCCCAGTGCCTGGTAGTCATGTCTGATAAGCTCCAGTAAGCTCCAGTATTTTTTATTTCATCCATAAGTGCTGATTTTAACCCATTTTAGTGAATTTTTGGGCCTTTGGCGAACGGTCGTCGCGCCGACGTTTATGGCTGTCTTTTACCCAGGAAAATCACCCCCAGAGCCCAGTAGTCATGTCTGATAAGCTCCAGTAACTCTATTTCATCCATAAGTGCTGATTTTATTTCATTTTAGGCACTTTTGAGAATGGTCGTATGTCGTCGTATTTGGTCGCGTGCCGACGTTTATGGCTGTCTTTCCCCCTGGAAAATCACCCCAAGAGCCTGGTAGTCATGTCTGATAAGCTCCAGTAAGCTCCAGTAATTCTATTTCATCCATAAGTGCTGATTTTAACCCATTTTAGTGAAATTTTGGCACTTTCGCCAATGGTCGTCGTCGTCGCGCCGACCTTTATAGCTGTCTCCCCCCCCGGGAAAATCACCCTCAGTGCCCGATATTAATGTGTGGAAAAGCTCCAGTATTTGTATTTCATGGTTTAAAAACCATCACTACGCTTTTGGAAACACTTTTCTGCACATTTTAACCATTTCCCGGTACCTTAAGAGAGTCATAGTTACTCCCGCCGTTTACCCGGCCTGGTTGATGGACCTTGCTCCTTTTCGCCGTCTGGCGGACAAACTTCAGTACTGCATTCGGGTCAGGTGCGGTCGACATTTCTTGCCGGCTTTTCAAGCACTTTGCCTGGGTTGATTTAAAACATTTTGCCCTGTTTATTTTTAACAAGTTTACCCACGTTTTACAAATCTTCTGCGGGCTTTAGATGCACTATTCCTGGGTTGATTAAAAAAAAATTGCCCTTATTATTTTTAACAAGTTTACCCACGTTTTACAAATCTTCTGCGGGCTTTAGATGCACTATTCCTGGGTTGATTTTAAACATGTTGCCCTTTATTTTTAACAAGTTTACCCACGTTTTTCAAAACTTTGTGCAAGCTTTAGATGCACTATTCCTGGGTTGATTTAAAACATTTTGCCCTTTTTATTTTAACAAGTTTACCCACGTTTTACAACTCTTCTGCGGGCTTTAGATGCACTATTCCTGGGTTGATTTTAAACATTTTGCCCTTTTTATTTTTAACAAGTTTACCCACGTTTTACAACTCTTCTGCGGGCTTTAGATGCACTATTCCTGGGTTGATTTTAAACATTTTGCCCTTTTTATTTTTAACAAGTTTACCCACGTTTTTCAAAACTTTGTGCGGGCTTTAGATGCACTATTCCTGGGTTGATTTTAAACATTTTGGCCTTTTTATTTTAACAAGTTTACCCACGTTTTTCAAAACTTTGTGCAAGCTTTAGATGCACTATTCCTGGGTTGATTTTAAACATTTTGCCCTTTTTATTTTAACAAGTTTACCCACGTTTTACAAATCTTCTGCGGGCTTTAGATGCACTATTCCTGGGTTGATTTAAAACATTTTGGCCTGTTTATTTTTAACAACTTTACCCATGTTTTACAAAACTTTCTGCGGGCTTTTCAAACACTTTTCCTGGGTTGATTTTTAACATTTTGGCCTGTTTATTTTTAACAACTTTACCCACGTTTTACCACTCTTCTGCGGGCTTTAGATGCACTATTCCTGGGTTGATTTTAAACATTTTGCCCTTTTTATTTTTAACAAGTTTACCCACGTTTTACAACTCTTCTGCGGGCTTTAGATGCACTATTCCTGGGTTGATTTTAAACATTTTGCCCTTTTTATTTTTAACAAGTTTACCCACGTTTTTCAAAACTTTGTGCGGGCTTTAGATGCACTATTCCTGGGTTGATTTTAAACATTTTGGCCTTTTTATTTTAACAAGTTTACCCACGTTTTTCAAAACTTTGTGCAAGCTTTAGATGCACTATTCCTGGGTTGATTTTAAACATTTTGCCCTTTTTATTTTAACAAGTTTACCCACGTTTTACAAATCTTCTGCGGGCTTTAGATGCACTATTCCTGGGTTGATTTAAAACATTTTGGCCTGTTTATTTTTAACAACTTTACCCATGTTTTACAAAACTTTCTGCGGGCTTTTCAAACACTTTTCCTGGGTTGATTTTTAACATTTTGGCCTGTTTATTTTTAACAACTTTACCCACGTTTTTCAAAACTTTGTGCGGGCTTTAGATGCACTATTCCTGGGTTGATTTAAAACATGTTGCCCTTTATTTTTAACAAGTTTACCCATGTTTTACAAAACTTTAAGGGGGCTTTTCAAACACTTTTCCTGGGTTGATTTTAAACATTTTGGCCTGTTTATTTAAAACAACTTTACCCATGTTTTTCAAAACTTTAAGGGGGTTTTTCCAAACACTTTTCCTGGGTTGATTTTAAACATTATGCCCATTTTATTTTTAACAAGTTTACCCATGTTTTACAAAACTTTAAGGGGGCTTTAAGAACGCTATTCCTGGGTACAATTTAAACATTTTCATCAGTATTTTGCAAAACTTTTACCCTGCTTTTCAAACACTTTTCCTGGGTTGATTGTAAACATTTTGCCCTTTTTATTTTTAACAAGTTTACCCATACTTTTCAAAACTTTAAGGGGGCTTTTCAAACACTTTTCCTGGGTTGATTTTAAACATTTTGCCCATTTTATTTTTAACAACTTTACCCATGTTTTTCAAAACTTTAAGGGGGCTTTTCAAACACTTTTCCTGGGTTGATTTTTAACATTTTGGCCTGTTTATTTAAAACAACTTTACCCATGTTTTTCAAAACTTTAAGGGGGTTTTTCCAAACACTTTTCCTGGGTTGATTTAAAACATGTTGCCCTTTATTTTTAACAAGTTTACCCATGTTTTACAAAACTTTAAGGGGGCTTTTCAAACACTTTTCCTGGGTTGATTTTAAACATTTTGGCCTGTTTATTTAAAACAACTTTACCCATGTTTTTCAAAACTTTAAGGGGGCTTTTCAAACACTTTTCCTGGGTTGATTTTAAACATTATGCCCATTTTATTTTTAACAAGTTTACCCATGTTTTACAAAACTTTAAGGGGGCTTTAAGAACGCTATTCCTGGGTACAATTTAAACATTTTCATCAGTATTTTGCAAAACTTTTACCCTGCTTTTCAAACACTTTTCCTGGGTTGATTGTAAACATTTTGCCCTTTTTATTTTTAACAAGTTTACCCATACTTTTCAAAACTTTAAGGGGGCTTTTCAAACACTTTTCCTGGGTTGATTTTAAACATTTTGCCCATTTTATTTTTAACAACTTTACCCATGTTTTTCAAAACTTTAAGGGGGCTTTTCAAACACTTTTCCTGGGTTGATTTTTAACATTTTGGCCTGTTTATTTAAAACAACTTTACCCATGTTTTTCAAAACTTTAAGGGGGTTTTTCCAAACACTTTTCCTGGGTTGATTTTAAACATTATGCCCATTTTATTTTTAACAAGTTTACCCATGTTTTACAAAACTTTAAGGGGGCTTTAAGAACGCTATTCCTGGGTACAATTTAAACATTTTCATCAGTATTTTGCAAAACTTTTACCCTGCTTTTCAAACACTTTTCCTGGGTTGATTTTTAACATTTTGAACTGTTTCATTTAAACAACTTCAATAATAATAATATATATAAAACAACCCCCCCCAAAAAATTTGAAAAAAAATTTCAGCGTTTTTTGCCCAAGTGTACAGCTCATCCTCCGGACAGCGGCAGCCTTAAACCCATCCTCCTTCAATAGGGCAAGAGGATGAGGTTAAGGCGACAACTGCTCGGAGGATGAGCTAAACACTTGGGCAGAAAACGCTGAGATGAGACACTATTGCTGGGTAAACACAACACCCAAACGGATCAGTTCTAACACACTTACCCGAATTTGAGACACTTTCCAGGGGGGAGGAAGCTCATACTACATGCCTCACATAAAGAAATAAAATAGATATATAAAATAACAAAAAAAAAAATTTGAAAAAAAATTTAGCGTTTTTTGCCCAAGTGTTTAGCTCATCCTCCAGGCAGGGGCCGCCTTAACTTCATCCTCCTGCCCGATTGCAGGATGAGGTTAAGGCGGCCCTTGCTCGGAAGATGAGCTAAACACTTGGGCAAAAAACGCTAAATTTTTTTTAATTTTTTTTTTCCCTCCAGCACCGGGACCGACTCATCCTACTACTCATGCCCGACCAACAGACACCATTCTCGGGCAACACAATCATGCCGTCCCGGTGGCTCAACCCCAGCACCGGGACCGACTCATCCTACTACTCATGCCCGATCAAGTGACACCATTCTCGGGCAACACAATCATGCCGTCCCGGTGGCTCAACCCCAGCACCGGGACCGACTCATCCTACTACTCATGCCCGATCAAGTGACACTTTTCTCGGGCAACCCAATCATGCC
>NW_027520073.1:55000-60000 GCF_051989625.1 Stigmatopora argus | reverse complement strand
CGCAGGGCACTGGCCAAGGATGTGCGAGCATGATTCAAGTCTAGCGGTGCATCGCCTGCAGCCCGCTCCCACCTTCTCCCTTCCCCGAGCCTGAAACTCGTGCGTCGGGTACACTCCCGCCCTCAGCGCCAGAGCTGCACAGAAATAGCCCTCCCGAAACCCCGCTGCCTGCGGGTCATTAAGCCACGCATTGCTTACTGTATCCCCTCGGAACTGGTCTGACCCTACCCCTTGGACCTGCAGCGCAGACCACGCCTTCTTCTCCTCATTCCTATAGCTCGGGTACACCACAGGCCCCCCCGCCTTGCTGCACACCCCCCCCTCCCGCCCCATGACGGGCAGGGTGGCCGGGTCACCCCCGGCCCGCTCCCACATAGTCTTCCAAGCAGGTCCTCGAATGACTTTCGCGGCCATCCCTCTCGACCCTTGGTCAGCGGATTCAGCCATCCTGCAGGCGCGCCTTACCCTCATGAGCGGGACAGCCTTCGCTAGGCGCATAACAGAGAGCCCCCCGTCCCGGGCCCGTGAATAAAATAGCCCATCACATGTGGACAGCGGCAGATGGAGCCACTCCTTCATTACCTTCCTTATTATACCATCGATCTGCGCCAGCTCGGTCACCGACACCCTGCCCAGATCTGCCCGATAAACAATCCTGGGGATGGCGTATCCGCTTAGCACCCTCATCCGTTGCGAGGGCTTGAGAGGAGCGCTGGCTATCCTCCGCAGCCAAGCTTCCATTATAGGCCCCAAGTCGGGGCAGGTGATGCCCTGCCCCGGGCCCACCTTCACCCCTAGATACTTCACCGTTTGCCCCGCACCAATCATATGGACAGGCCCTCCCCCAACCTGCCAGGGCTCGCACCCATTGATCAGTCCCTTGCACATCAGGAACCCGTGGCACTTGCGTGGCTGAACCCTCATCCCCGTGATCTGACAGAACTGCTCCAGCATCCGAATACTCCTCCCCATCGCCTCCCAGGACGGGCTGACCATAACAAGATCATCAGCAAAGGCCAGCGTGGCAATTTCCAGGTCCCCCCACCTGATCCCCGACCCATTAGCCTCCAGCGTATGGAGGAGGGGATCCACCCCCAGGTTAAACAGTAGCGGTGACATGGGGTCCCCCTGCTTGACACCCACCCTCATCATTATGGGCTGGGTAAAGGCACTCCCACAGTTCACCCTCGTCGAGCAGCCCACGTACGAGTTTCGGACCAGCTCAATCACATGACTGTCAACCCCTCTGGCAGCCAGAGCACCCAGAATATGCTCATGGGCAATGGTATCGAAAGCTTTCTCAAAATCAATAAACACCACCGCCAGCGGCGTCCCACTCGTCCGCGCGCGCTGCACAATGTGATGGAACATTGCCAGGTTCTCCGCACAGCCATTCACCGAGGCCAGGAAACCCCGTTGCTGAGGGCTCAGTCGGCAGGCGCGTGCCAGCCTCATCGTTACGATGCGCGTGAACAGCCTCAGCACCATCGACCCAATTGTTACCGGCCGCCAGCCCGCCACGTCCACGAGATCCTTAGGCTCAGCCGATTTGGGCACCAGCTTCGTCCAGCATTCCTTGACAACATCGGGGATGACAGCATGGACGAACCACGCCGTGAACAATCTCGCTAACTTCCCCCCGCAGGGGTCCCAGTCTCTCAATGCCCTCTTGGTGATTCCATCCGGCCCAGGGGCCGTGCCGTTCTTCATCTTCGCCAGATTCGATTTGACCTCCGCCGGCAGAATGATAGAGTAGAACACGCTATTCTCAGCAGCGTCACCTCCCTTGAACCCCCCAAGACCTCCAAATTCCCCCACTGCCCCCCAGCGCCCCCGGAACGCTTCGTACACTCGGGCAAGCGGGAGCTTACACTCCAGCCTCCCTTTCTCATCTAAGATCTCAGCCGCCAGCCGCGCCGGGTTTATCGCATACTGCCTCTGGTACCGCCGATATTCCGCACGCTTCTCAGCATACCGTCTCGCCGCCCCCGTCCCGTAGTCCCTTGTCCTCTCCCTCTGTTGCCCGATCCCAGTCCGTATTCCCCCACCTCCCACCTCCGCAACCATGTCACGCGCCGAGGCCTCAATAAGGCCAGGCTCCTCATCAACACGCTTGACAAAGGCTGCGATCGCGTCGACCTCACTCCCTTCCAGTCCCGGGCCTCTTTTCTCCAGGGCTTCGCGCAGCCTGGTCGCCACCAGATTAGGGGGGACAGTCGGAGTGACCGGGGTGGCCCACAGCGCCGCAAGCTCGTCTTCCGCCTCAGCCGCTGCCTCATCAAATCTATCCTCCGCCGCCTTATCCCGCAGGTACCTCATTTTACTCCGCACCTGCTCCTTCGTCTTACCAGTCCCCAATTCCTCAGCTATCAGCCCGTAGGACATGCTCCCCGCCTCCCCTGAGCGGATTAGGCGCGTGATTATCTCAGTCTCTCTCACGCTCCATAGTGCTGAGGACTGCCTGCCTGGCTCCCCCCGCCCCCTCCTCGCCAATTTGACCTGGTTCCACTCCTCCGGGTGGGCGAGTCTCATGTGCTGCGTGACTCCCCTATCGCTGCCAAACCCGCGCTCACAGACGCTACACTTGCATGCGCAGCGTCCCTCCTCCCTAGGACCGCCCCCTTTACACTTCGGAACATGGCAGGCAATCCCCTGACCACTCTCACTTGTACGACCACACCGCCGGCACACAAAGGACACCGTCCTCTCCCCATGCTGACTGATGATGTGGCGTTTCATCGACATAATGCCACCCGCCTTCTTCCTGCATATTGGGCACCGCTCTTCCTGATCCGGGAGGAACACTTTAACTTCAGCACCACCAGGCAAGGGACCACGACCTCCGCCATGACCTCCCAAACTCCCTGCGTCACCTCCCTCCCTGGATGTGGTAGGCTGTGGGTCCCGCACACCTCCATCCACCTCCACTCTCACTGCCGAGCCTTCCACAGTCCCTGACTCCGATCCCCCTGCGATCCCTGAGGGGGGGCAATACGCAGCCCACTCCCCCCCACAGCCCTCAGGTCCCCCCCTCTCCGGCCGCGGTAAGTCCACTTCAAATTGTTGAGTTTGGGAGGCTTCAGTATCAGTGTCCATCACCACCACTTCATTCCCGTTCCCCATTACTCCACTGCTGCGCCCCTCAGCGGGCGCACCGCCGGGGGGTCTTGACAGGTCCATGGCAGGTGCTCCCACTCGTCCACCACGCGCCACGCTCTCTCTGCCGGTGCGGAAGGCCTGGTCCCAGCGGTATCCTCACTTCCCTCTACACCTAGGAGGGACATTAATGTTAGTGATCGGTCAGGCAGACACACGTCAATGGTCACACAACACATCCATCGGTTCCGCATAGCCCTCCGCCGCAGGGGACGCCCCCTTCCATAGCTTCCCCCCCACCACCCCCCCCAGGCGAACCCGCAGGGCGAAGGAACCCACCGCCCAAGCACCGGCGTTTGGCCCGGGCGAGCGCGGGCCCTCCTGAGGCGGGTCACGGTTGCCAATCGGTCATCCACCTCTCCTCGAGCTTAGTCGTGCTACCAGACGACGCTCGTGCCTGCTGCCTCAGGCAGTGGCCTGACCCTCGCTCGGGCCTTCCACTTCCACCAGTTCGTTCCCCTTCTCACACCGCCATATCCACCGTACCAGTAACCGCCGCCACTCCCTGCCGCCCCCCAGAGAGTGGATCAGCCGTAACCTGGGCTTGCCGCTGTCCCACTAGTTGTTCCATCTCTCCGAGCTTAGTCGCCCCACCATACGACGCTCGTGCCTGCTGCCTCAGGCAGTGGCTTAACCCTCGCTCGGGCCTGCCACTTCCACCAGTTCGTTCCCCTCGATATTCCATCATATCCACCGCACCAATAGCTGCCACCACTCCCTGCCGCCCCCCAGAGAGTGGATCAGCCGTAACCTGGGCTTGCCGCTGTCCCACTAGTTGTTCCATCTCTCTCCGAGCTTAGTCGCCCCACCATCCGACGCTCGTGCCTGCTGCCTCAGGCAGTGGCTTAACCCTCGCTCGGGCCTGCCACTTCCACCAGTTCGTTCCCCTCGATATTCCATCATATCCACCGCACCAATAGCTGCCACCACTCCCTGCCGCCCCCCCAGAGAGTGGATCAGCCGTAACCTGGGCTTGCCGCTGTCCCACTAGTTGTTCCATCTCTCTCCGAGCTTAGTCGCCCCACCATCCGACGCTCGTGCCTGCTGCCTCAGGCAGTGGCTTAACCCTCGCTCGGGCCTGCCACTTCCACCAGTTCGTTCCCCTCGATATTCCATCATATCCACCGCACCAATAGCTGCCACCACTCCCTGCCGCCCCCCAGAGAGTGGATCAGCCGTAACCTGGGCTTGCCGCTGTCCCACTAGTTGTTCCATCTCTCTCCGAGCTTAGTCGCCCCACCATCCGACGCTCGTGCCTGCTGCCTCAGGCAGTGGCTTAACCCTCGCTCGGGCCTGCCACTTCCACCAGTTCGTTCCCCTTGACATTCCACCATATCCTCCGCACCAATAGCTGCCACCACTCCCTGCCGCCCCCCAGAGAGTGGATCAGCCGTAACCTGAGCTTGCCGCTGTCCCACTAGTTGTTCCATCTCTCTCCGAGCTTAGTCGCCCCACCATACGACGCTCGTGCCTGCTGCCTCAGGCAGTGGCTTAACCCTCGCTCGGGCCTGCCACTTCCACCAGTTCGTTCCCCATGTCATTACACCACATCCACCGCACCAATAGCTGCCACCACTCCCTGCCGCCCCCCAGAGAGTGGATCAGCCGTAACCTGGGCTTGCCACTGTCCCACTAGTTGCTCCAACACTCTCCGAGCTTAGTCGCCCTGCCATACGACGCTCGTGCCTGCTGCCTCAGGCATTGGCTTGACCCTCGCTCGGGCCTGCCACTTCCACCATTTCATTTCCGATGCCAGTCCATCCTATTCGCCGCACCACCACTGCCGCCACTCCCTGCCGCCCCCCAGAGAG
The DNA here is from genome assembly GCF_051989625.1 of Stigmatopora argus. Taxonomy (NCBI): domain Eukaryota; kingdom Metazoa; phylum Chordata; class Actinopteri; order Syngnathiformes; family Syngnathidae; genus Stigmatopora; species Stigmatopora argus. Next base: position 55,033 of record NW_027520073.1, on the reverse strand, counting down.
TGGATCAGCAGCACCCGGGCTTGCCCCTTGCCC
>NW_027520073.1:20000-45000 GCF_051989625.1 Stigmatopora argus | reverse complement strand
ATTGGTTTGCCTGAGAAAGAAATGTTCGCCGGAGTGAATCCCGCACGCCGTCCGGGTCGTCCCTACAAGGGCCGTCGGGTGCGGCGGCGGGCTCCGAGGTAGGACCGCTGAGTCAGACGGGGCGTCTCGGTCTCGCTGAAACGGTTCAGGGTAGCGACTTCGACCCCTGGCAAATGCCCCCCCTAGGGAAGATTCGTGTCGCAAGCCCTTAGTCGAACCCGCAGGGCGAAGGAACCCAGTCGCCCGAGCACCGGCGTTATAAGCCGGGCCGGCGTGAGCCCTCCTGAGGCGGGTCTTGTTTGCCAATCGGTCAGTGGGGAAAGGGTAATGGGGAGATGGGTGGGGTTCGAAATATGTTATTTCCCCGACCCATCAAAGTTCGATTCCGCCAGTTCCCAGCTTAGTTCCCAGCTCAGTTCCATGTCCAAGTCATTGTGCCTGTTGCTAGGTCAGGTCCCACCTCGTTCGATTTCGCCTGTTCCCAAGCTCCGTTCCATGTCAGACTCCACCAAATTTCGTTTATGATTCCGCCAGTTCCCAGCTTAGTTCCCAGCTCAGTTCCATGTCCAAGTCCTTGTGCCTGTTGCTAGGTCAGGTCCCACCTCGTTCGATTCCGCCAGTTCCCAAGCTCCGTTCCATGTCAGACTCCACCAAATTTCGTTTATGATTCCGCCAGTTCCCAGCTTAGTTCCCAGCTCAGTTCCATGTCCAAGTCCTTGTGCCTGTTGCTAGGTCAGGTCCCACCTCGTTCGATTCCGCCAGTTCCCAGCTCCGTTCCATGTCAGACTCCACCAAATTTCGTTTATGATTCCGCCAGTTCCCAGCTTAGTTCCCAGCTCAGTTCCATGTCCAAGTCCTTGTGCCTGTTCCGGGTCAGGACCCACCCCGTGTTATCATTTATCCCTGAATAGCACACCATTGTCGGATTGGTGTAGACGGTTACGACCGCCTTAGTGAGTTCGCCACTCTCACTTGTCAAAATTTTTCTAAGTCCGTGTGCCTGTTCCGGGTCAGGACCCACCCCGTGTTATCATTTATCCCTGAATAGCACACCATTGTCGGATTGGTGTAGACGGTTACGACCGCCTTAGTGAGTTAACCACTCTCACTTGTCAAAATTTTTCTAAGTCCGTGTGCCTGTTCCGGGTCAGGACCCACCCCGTGTTATCATTTATCCCTGAATAGCACACCATTGTCGGATTGGTGTAGACGGTTACGACCGCCTTAGTGAGTTAACCACTCTCACTTGTCAAAATTTTTCAAAGTCCGTGTGCCTGTTCCGGGTCAGGACCCACCCCGTGTTATCATTTATCCCTGAATAACACACCATTGTCGGATTGGTGTAGACGGTTACGACCGCCTTAGTGAGTTCGCCACTCTCACTTGTCAAAATTTTTCTAAGTCCGTGTGCCTGTTCCGGGTCAGGACCCACCCCGTGTTATCATTTATCCCTGAATAGCACACCATTGTCGGATTGGTGTAGACGGTTACGACCGCCTTAGTGAGTTAACCACTCTCACTTGTCAAAATTTTTCTAAGTCCGTGTGCCTGTTCCGGGTCAGGACCCACCCCGTGTTATCATTTATCCCTGAATAACACACCATTGTCGGATTGGTGTAGACGGTTACGACCGCCTTAGTGAGTTCGCCACTCTCACTTGTCAAAATTTTTCTAAGTCCGTGTGCCTGTTCCGGGTCAGGACCCACCCCGTGTTATCATTTATCCCTGAATAGCACACCATTGTCGGATTGGTGTAGACGGTTACGACCGCCTTAGTGAGTTCGCCACTCTCACTTGTCAAAATTTTTCTAAGTCCGTGTGCCTGTTCCGGGTCAGGACCCACCCCGTGTTATCATTTATTCCTGAATAGCACACCATTGTCGGATTGGTGTAGACGGTTACGACCGCCTTAGTGAGTTCACCACTCTCACTTGTCAAAATTTTTCTAAGTCCGTGTGCCTGTTCCGGGTCAGGACCCACCCCGTGTTATCATTTATCCCTGAATAGCACACCATTGTCGGATTGGTGTAGACGGTTACGACCGCCTTAGTGAGTTCGCCATTCTCACTTGTCAAAATTTTTCTAAGTCCGTGTGCCTGTTCCGGGTCAGGACCCACCCCGTGTTATCAGTTATCCCTGAATAGCACACCATCGTCGGACTGGTGTAGACGGTTACGACCGCCTTAGTGAGTTCGCCACTCTCACTTGTCAAAATTTTTCTAAGTCCGAGTGCCTGTTCCGGGTCAGGACCCACCCCGTGTTATCAGTTATCCCTGAATAGCACACCATCGTCGGACTGGTGTAGACGGTTACGACCGCCTTAGTGAGTTCGCCACTCTCACTTGTCGAAAATTTTCTAAGTCCCTTCACACTTAGAAAAAATTCGTTAAAATCAGGAGGACCACCCTCGGACACCCCAACACCTTGCAAACGTTGTCCGAACATAGGGTGATCTACCTGGACCCCGGGAGAGCGGAGGGTCGGTTCGCAGCCTGGAGCTCACATTCAAAATTTTTCTCTCCCTATAATCTTGCCGAAGGGTTTCTGCAGACCACCGGATTTTGCATGAGTAGGTGAGTTATATCCCCTTACATTTGGTAGACCCAAATTCGCTCTCCTGGTAGACCCAAGTTATATTATGGGGTAGACCCAGTTTCGAGCATGGGGTAGACCCACGTGAATGCCCTGGTAGACCCAAATCATGCGAGCACCATAAAAATCAGCGGGGTTTTTCCTCGAGCCTATCCGAGGATAGGCTCACTTGAGCGGATATGGGTTTGTAATGGCTCGCTGAAAATCACGAGCTCCAGAGATTTTTCTCTGAAAATTTTTCTAAGTGTGAGCACCACACACATCAACGGTGTTTTCCCTCGAGCCTATCCGACGATAGGCTCACAAGGGCGGATATGGGTTTGTAATGTCTCGCTGAAAGCCTGAGCTCCAGAATTTTTTCTAAGTGTGAGCACCACACACATCAACGGTCTTTTCCAACATGCCTATCCGAGGATAGTGACACGTGAGCGGATTGAGCTGGCTGATGCACCGCTGAATTTCTGAGTTCCAGAAATTTTTCTAAGTCCGAGCTCCACACACTTCAACGGTGTTTTTCACAGTGCTTGTCCGAGGATAGTGACACATGAGCGGATTGAGCTGGCTGATGCCCCGCTGAATTTCTGAGCTCCAGAAATTTTTCTAAGTGTGAGCACCACACACTTCGGCGGGGTTTTTCCCCGAGCCTATCCGAGGATAGGCTCACATGAGCGGATATGGGTTTGGAATGGCTCGCTGAAATCCTGAGCTCCAGAGATTTTTCTCCGAAATTTTTTCTAAGTGTGAGCACCACACACATCAACGGGGTTTTCCAACATGCCTGTCCGAGGATAGTGATACATGAGCGGATTGGGTCGGCTGATGCACCGCTGAAAACCTGAGCTCCAGAAATTTTTCTAAGTGTGAGCACCACACACTTCAACGGTCTTTTTCACAGTGCATGTCCGAGGATAGTGACACATGAGCGGATTGGGCTGGCTGATGCCCCGCTGAATTTCTGAGCTCCAGAAATTTTTCTAAGTGTGAGCACCACACACTTCGGCGGGGTTTTTCCCCGAGCCTATCCGAGGATAGGCTCACATGAGCGGATATGGGTTTGGAATGGCTCGCTGAAATCCTGAGCTCCAGAGATTTTTCTCCGAAATTTTTTCTAAGTGTGAGCACCACACACATCAACGGGGTTTTCCAACATGCCTGTCCGAGGATAGTGATACATGAGCGGATTGGGTCGGCTGATGCACCGCTGAAAACCTGAGCTCCAGAAATTTTTCTAAGTGTGAGCACCACACACTTCAACGGTCTTTTTCACAGTGCATGTCCGAGGATAGTGACACATGAGCGGATTGGGCTGGCTGATGCCCCGCTGAATTTCTGAGCTCCAGAAATTTTTCTAAGTGTGAGCACCACACACTTCGGCGGGGTTTTTCCCCGAGCCTATCCGAGGATAGGCTCACATGAGCGGATATGGGTTTGGAATGGCTCGCTGAAATCCTGAGCTCCAGAGATTTTTCTCAGAAATTTTTTCTAAGTGTGAGCACCACACACATCAACGGGGTTTTCCAACATGCATGTCCGAGGATAGTGATACATGAGCGGATTGGGTCGGCTGATGCACCGCTGAAAACCTGAGCTCCAGAAATTTTTCTAAGTGTGAGCACCACACACTTCAACGGTCTTTTTCACAGTGCATGTCCGAGGATAGTGACACATGAGCGGATTGGGCTGGCTGATGCCCCGCTGAATTTCTGAGCTCCAGAAATTTTTCTAAGTGTGAGCACCACACACTTCGGCGGGGTTTTTCCCCGAGCCTATCCGAGGATAGGCTCACATGAGCGGATATGGGTTTGGAATGGCTCGCTGAAATCCTGAGCTCCAGAGATTTTTCTCAGAAAATTTTTCTAAGTGTGAGCACCACACACATCAACGGGGTTTTCCAACATGCATGTCCGAGGATAGTGACACATGAGCGGATGGGGTCGGCTGATGCCCCGCTGAAATCCTGAGCTCCAGAATTTTTTCTAAGTGTGAGCACCACACACATCAACGGTGTTTTCCAACATGCCTATCCGAGGATAGTGACACATGAGCGGATTGGGCTGGCTGATGCCCCGCTGAATTTCTGACCTCCAGAAATTTTTCTAAGTGTGAGCACCACACACATCAACGGTCTTTTCCAACATGACTATCCGAGGATAGTGACACATGAGCGGATTGGGTCGGCTGATGCCCCGCTGAAATCCTGAGCTCCAGAAATTTTTCTAAGTGTGAGCACCACACACTTCGGCGGGGTTTTTCCCCGAGCCTATCCGAAGATAGGCTCACATGAGCGGATATGGGTTGCTGAAGCCCCCGCTGAGTTCCCGAGCTCCAGAATTTTTTCTAAGTGTGAGCACCACACACATCAACGGTGTTTTCCAACATGCCTGTCCGAGGATAGTGACACATGAGCGGATTGAGCTGGCTGATGCTCCGCTGAATTTCTGAGCTCCAGAAATTTTTCTAAGTGTGAGCACCACACACATCAACGGTCTTTTCCCCCGAGCCTATCCGAAGATAGGCTCACATGAGCGGATATGGGTTGCTGAAGCCCCCGCTGAGTTCCCGAGCTCCAGAAATTTTTCTAAGTGTGAGCACCACACACTTCAACGGTCTTTTTCACAGTGCATGTCCGAGGATAGTGACACATGAGCGGATTGAGCTGGCTGATGCCTCGCTGAATTTCTGAGCTCCAGAAATTTTTCTAAGTGTGAGCACCACACACTTCAACGGTCTTTTTCACAGTGCATATCCGAAGATAGTGACACATGAGCGGATTGAGCTGGCTGATGCCCCGCTGAATTTCTGAGCTCCAGAAATTTTTCTAAGTCCGAGCTCCACACACTTCAACGGTCTTTTTCACAGTGCATGTCCGAGGATAGTGACACATGAGCGGATTGAGCTGGCTGATGCTCCGCTGAATTTCTGAGCTCCAGAATTTTTTCTAAGTGTGAGCACCACACACTTCAACGGTCTTTTTCACAGTGCATGTCCGAGGATAGTGACACATGAGCGGATTGAGCTGGCTGATGCTCCGCTGAATTTCTGAGCTCCAGAAATTTTTCTAAGTGTGAGCACCACACACATCAACGGTCTTTTCCCCCGAGCCTATCCGAAGATAGGCTCACATGAGCGGATATGGGTTGCTGAAGCCCCCGCTGAGTTCCCGAGCTCCAGAAATTTTTCTAAGTGTGAGCACCACACACATCAACGGTGTTTTCCAACATGCCTGTCCGAGGATAGTGACACATGAGCGGATTGAGCAAGCTGATGCTCCGCTGAATTACTGACATCCAGAAAATTTTCTAAGTGTGAGCACCACACACATCAACGGTCTTTTCCCCGAGCCTATCCGAAGATAGGCTCACATGAGCGGATATGGGTTGCCAAAGCCTCGCAAGTGTGAGCACCACACACATCAACGGTGTTTCCCTCGAGCCTATCCGACGATAGGCTCACAAGGGCGGATATGGGTTTGTTATGCCCCGCTGAAATTTCGAGCTCCAGAAATTTTTCCAAGTGTGAGCACCACACACATCTGCGGGGTCTTATCACGAGCTTATCCGAGGATAGTGACACACGAGCGGATATGGATTTTTCTAAGCCCCTTCACACTTAGAAAAAATCCGCTTAAAAATCACGAAAATTTTTCTAAGTCCCGTAGGACTTAGAAAAAAAATCGTTAAAAATCAGGAGGACCACCCTCGGACACCCCAACACCTTGCCAACGTTGTCCGAACATAGGGTGATCTACCTGGACCCCGGGAGAGGTTAGGGTCGGTTCGCAGCCCGGAGCTCACCTTCAAAAATTTCCTCTCCCTATATACTTGCCGAAGGCTTTTTGCAGACCACCGGATTTTGCACGAGTAGGCAAATTATATCCCACCGGTCTTCACGGGCATCTGAGGACTTTCTCCCCGGGAATAGTGCTTCGTGGGCGGATATTATCGACAGATATCAGGTTTCATCGTCGAGCTCCATATATTTTTCGAGTTTCGGCACTTTGAAATTCGGCGGGGGTTCGCCCCGAGTCGATCCGAGAATAGTGCACCGTGAGCGGATTGGGTTGGCTGATGCCCCGCTGAAATCCTGAGCTCCAGAATTTTTTCTAAGTGTGAGCACCACACACATCAACGGTGTTTCCCTCGAGCCTTATCCGACGATAGGCTCACAAGGGCGGATATGGGTTTGTAATGTCTCGCTGAAAGCCTGAGCTCCAGAATTTTTTCTAAGTGTGAGCACCACACACATCAACGGTGTTTCCCTCGAGCCTTATCCGACGATAGGCTCACAAGGGCGGATATGGGTTTGTAATGTCTCGCTGAAAGCCTGAGCTCCAGAATTTTTTCTAAGTGTGAGCACCACACACATCAACGGTGTTTCCCTCGAGCCTTATCCGACGATAGGCTCACAAGGGCGGATATGGGTTTGTAATGTCTCGCTGAAAGCCTGAGCTCCAGAATTTTTTCTAAGTGTGAGCACCACACACATCAACGGTCTTTTCCAACATGCCTATCCGAGGATAGTGACACGTGAGCGGATTGAGCTGGCTGATGCACCGCTGAATTTCTGAGTTCCAGAAATTTTTCTAAGTCCGAGCTCCACACACGTTCAACGGTGTTTTTCACAGTGCTTGTCCGAGGATAGTGACACATGAGCGGATTGAGCTGGCTGATGCCCCGCTGAATTTCTGAGCTCCAGAAATTTTTCTAAGTCCGAGCTCCACACACTTCAACGGTGTTTTTCACAGTGCTTGTCCGAGGATAGTGACACATGAGCGGATTTGGTTGGCTGATGCCCCGCTGAATCTCTGAGCTCCAGAAATTTTTCTAAGTCCGAGCTCCACACACTTCAACGGTGTTTTTCACAGTGCTTGTCCGAGGATAGTGACACATGAGCGGATTGAGCTGGCTGATGCCCCGCTGAATTTCTGACCTCCAGAAATTTTTCTAAGTCCGAGCTCCATACACATCAACGGTGTTTTTCACAGTGCTTGTCCGAGGATAGTGACACATGAGCGGATTGAGCTGGCTGATGCACCGCTGAATTTCTGAGTTCCAGAAATTTTTCTAAGTCCGAGCTCCACACACTTCAACGGTGTTTTTCACAGTGCTTGTCCGAGGATAGTGACACATGAGCGGATTGAGCTGGCTGATGCCCCGCTGAATTTCTGAGCTCCAGAAATTTTTCTAAGTCCGAGCTCCACACACTTCAACGGTGTTTTTCACAGTGCTTGTCCGAGGATAGTGACACATGAGCGGATTTGGTTGGCTGATGCCCCGCTGAATCTCTGAGCTCCAGAAATTTTTCTAAGTCCGAGCTCCACACACTTCAACGGTGTTTTTCACAGTGCTTGTCCGAGGATAGTGACACATGAGCGGATTGAGCTGGCTGATGCCCCGCTGAATTTCTGACCTCCAGAAATTTTTCTAAGTCCGAGCTCCACAAACATCAACGGTGTTTTTCACAGTGCATATCCGAAGATAGTGACACATGAGCGGATTGGGTTGGCTGATGCCCCGCTGAATTTCTGAGCTCCAGAAATTTTTCCAAGTCCGAGCTCCACACACTTCAACGGTGTTTTTCACAGTGCTTGTCCGAGGATAGTGACACATGAGCGGATTGAGCTGGCTGATGCCCCGCTGAATTTCTGACCTCCAGAAATTTTTCTAAGTCCGAGCTCCACACACATCAACGGTGTTTTTCACAGTGCATGTCCGAAGATAGTGACACATGAGCGGATTGAGCTGGCTGATGCCCCGATGAATTTCTGACCTCCAGAAATTTTTCTAAGTCCGAGCTCCATACACATCAACGGTGTTTTTCACAGTGCTTGTCCGAGGATAGTGACACATGAGCGGATTGAGCTGGCTGATGCCCCGCTGAATTTCTGAGCTCCAGAAATTTTTCTAAGTCCGAGCTCCACACACTTCAACGGTGTTTTTCACAGTGCATGTCCGAGGATAGTGACACATGAGCGGATTGGGTTGGCTGATGCCCCGCTGAATTTCTGAGCTCCAGAAATTTTTCTAAGTCCGAGCTCCAAACACATCAACGGTGTTTTTCACAGTGCATGTCCGAGGATAGTGACACATGAGCGGATTAGGTTGGCTGATGCCCCGCTGAATTTCTGAGCTCCAGAAATTTTTCTAAGTCCGAGCTCCATACACATCAACGGTGTTTTTCACAGTGCTTGTCCGAGGATAGTGACACATGAGCGGATTGAGCTGGCTGATGCCCCGCTGAATTTCTGACCTCCAGAAATTTTTCTAAGTCCGAGCTCCACACACTTCAACGGTGTTTTTCACAGTGCTTGTCCGAGGATAGTGACACATGAGCGGATTGAGCTGGCTGATGCCCCGCTGAATTTCTGAGCTCCAGAAATTTTTCTAAGTCCGAGCTCCATACACATCAACGGTGTTTTTCACAGTGCTTGTCCGAGGATAGTGACACATGAGCGGATTGAGCTGGCTGATGCCCCGCTGAATTTCTGACCTCCAGAAATTTTTCTAAGTCCGAGCTCCACACACTTCAACGGTGTTTTTCACAGTGCTTGTCCGAGGATAGTGACACATGAGCGGATTGAGCTGGCTGATGCCCCGCTGAATTTCTGACCTCCAGAAATTTTTCTAAGTCCGAGCTCTACACACATCAACGGTGTTTTTCACAGTGCTTGTCCGAGGATAGTGACACATGAGCGGATTGAGCTGGCTGATGCCCCGCTGAATTTCTGACCTCCAGAAATTTTTCTAAGTCCGAGCTCCACACACATCAACGGTGTTTTTCACAGTGCTTGTCCGAGGATAGTGACACATGAGCGGATTGAGCTGGCTGATGCCCCGCTGAATTTCTGACCTCCAGAAATTTTTCTAAGTCCGAGCTCCACACACTTCAACGGTGTTTTTCACAGTGCTTGTCCGAGGATAGTGACACATGAGCGGATTGAGCTGGCTGATGCCCCGCTGAATTTCTGACCTCCAGAAATTTTTCTAAGTCCGAGCTCTACACACATCAACGGTGTTTTTCACAGTGCTTGTCCGAGGATAGTGACACATGAGCGGATTGAGCTGGCTGATGCCCCGCTGAATTTCTGACCTCCAGAAATTTTTCTAAGTCCGAGCTCCACACACATCAACGGTGTTTTTCACAGTGCTTGTCCGAGGATAGTGACACATGAGCGGATTGAGCTGGCTGATGCCCCGCTGAATTTCTGAGCTCCAGAAATTTTTCTAAGTCCGAGCTCCATACACATCAACGGTGTTTTTCACAGTGCTTGTCCGAGGATAGTGACACATGAGCGGATTGGGTTGGCTGATGCCCCGCTAAATTTCTGAGCTCCAGAAATTTTTCTAAGTCCGAGCTCCACACACATCAACGGTGTTTTTCACAGTGCTTGTCCGAGGATAGTGACACATGAGCGGATTGAGCTGGCTGATGCCCCGCTGAATTTCTGAGCTCCAGAAATTTTTCTAAGTCCGAGCTCCACACACATCAACGGTGTTTTTCACAGTGCTTGTCCGAGGATAGTGACACATGAGCGGATTGAGCTGGCTGATGCCCCGCTGAATTTCTGACCTCCAGAAATTTTTCTAAGTCCGAGCTCCACACACTTCAACGGTGTTTTTCACAGTGCTTGTCCGAGGATAGTGACACATGAGCGGATTGAGCTGGCTGATGCCCCGCTGAATTTCTGAGCTCCAGAAATTTTTCTAAGTCCGAGCTCCATACACATCAACGGTGTTTTTCACAGTGCTTGTCCGAGGATAGTGACACATGAGCGGATTGGGTTGGCTGATGCCCCGCTGAATTTCTGAGCTCCAGAAATTTTTCTAAGTCCGAGCTCCATACACATCAACGGTGTTTTTCACAGTGCTTGTCCGAGGATAGTGACACATGAGCGGATTGAGCTGGCTGATGCCCCGCTGAATTTCTGACCTCCAGAAATTTTTCTAAGTCCGAGCTCCACACACATCAACGGTGTTTTTCACAGTGCATGTCCGAGGATAGTGACACATGAGCGGATTGAGCTGGCTGATGCCCCGCTGAATTTCTGACCTCCAGAAATTTTTCTAAGTCCGAGCTCCACACACATCAACGGTGTTTTTCACAGTGCATGTCCGAGGATAGTGACACATGAGCGGATTGAGCTGGCTGATGCCCCGCTGAATTTCTGAGCTCCAGAAATTTTTCTAAGTCCGAGCTCCACACACGTCAACGGTGTTTTTCACAGTGCATGTCCGAGGATAGTGACACATGAGCGGATTGAGCTGGCTGATGCCCCGCTGAATTTCTGACCTCCAGAAATTTTTCTAAGTCCGAGCTCCACACACATCAACGGTGTTTTTCACAGTGCTTGTCCGAGGATAGTGACACATGAGCGGATTGAGCTGGCTGATGCCCCGCTGAATTTCTGAGCTCCAGAAATTTTTCTAAGTCCGAGCTCCACACACATCAACGGTGTTTTTCACAGTGCTTGTCCGAGGATAGTGACACATGAGCGGATTGAGCTGGCTGATGCCCCGCTGAATTTCTGACCTCCAGAAATTTTTCTAAGTCCGAGCTCCACACACTTCAACGGTGTTTTTCACAGTGCTTGTCCGAGGATAGTGACACATGAGCGGATTGAGCTGGCTGATGCCCCGCTGAATTTCTGAGCTCCAGAAATTTTTCTAAGTCCGAGCTCCACACACATCAACGGTGTTTTTCACAGTGCATGTCCGAGGATAGTGACACATGAGCGGATTGAGCTGGCTGATGCCCCGCTGAATTTCTGACCTCCAGAAATTTTTCTAAGTCCGAGCTCCACACACATCAACGGTGTTTTTCACAGTGCATGTCCGAGGATAGTGACACATGAGCGGATTGAGCTGGCTGATGCCCCGCTGAATTTCTGAGCTCCAGAAATTTTTCTAAGTCCGAGCTCCACACACGTCAACGGTGTTTTTCACAGTGCATGTCCGAGGATAGTGACACATGAGCGGATTGAGCTGGCTGATGCCCCGCTGAATTTCTGACCTCCAGAAATTTTTCTAAGTCCGAGCTCCATACACATCAACGGTGTTTTTCACAGTGCATGTCCGAGGATAGTGACACATGAGCGGATTGGGTTGGCTGATGCCCCGCTGAATTTCTGAGCTCCAGAAATTTTTCTAAGTCCGAGCTCCACACACATCAACGGTGTTTTTCACAGTGCATGTCCGAGGATAGTGACACATGAGCGGATTGAGCTGGCTGATGCCCCGCTGAATTTCTGACCTCCAGAAATTTTTCTAAGTCCGAGCTCCACACACATCAACGGTGTTTTTCACAGTGCATGTCCGAGGATAGTGACACATGAGCGGATTGAGCTGGCTGATGCCCCGCTGAATTTCTGAGCTCCAGAAATTTTTCTAAGTCCGAGCTCCACACACATCAACGGTGTTTTTCACAGTGCATGTCCGAAGATAGTGACACATGAGCGGATTGAGCTGGCTGATGCCCCGCTGAATTTCTGACCTCCAGAAATTTTTCTAAGTCCGAGCTCCACACACATCAACGGTGTTTTTCACAGTGCTTGTCCGAGGATAGTGACACATGAGCGGATTGGGCTGGCTGACCCCCCGCTGAATTTCTGAGCTCCATGAAATTTTTGATTTTTGAGCACCACAAAAATCGGCGGGGTTTTCCCTCGAGCCTATCCGAGAATAGTGCTCCATGGGCGGATACGGGTTGGCTGACGCCCCGCTGAAATTTCGAGCTCCAGAAATTTTTCAAAGTGTGAGCACCACACACATCAACGGTCTTTTTCACAGTGCATGTCCGAGAATAGTGACACATGAGCGGATATGGATTTTTCTAAGCCCCTTCACACTTAGAAAAAATCCGCTTAAATTTTCCGAAAATTTTTCTAAGTCCCGCAGGACTTAGAAAAAAATTCGTAAAAAATCAGGAGAACCACCCACGGACATCCCAACACTTTGCCAACGTTGTCCGAACATTAGGTGATCCACCTGGACCCCGGGAGAGGTCAGGGTCGGTTCGCAGCCTGGAGCTCACTTTCAAACATTTCCTCTCCCTATATACTTGCCGAAGGGTTTCTGCAGACCACCGGATTTTGCACGAGTAGGTGAGTTATATCCCCCTAACATTGGTAGACCCAAATTCGCTCTCCTGGTAGACCCAAGTTATATTATGGGGTAGACCCAGTTTCGAGCATGGGGTAGACCCAGTTTCGAACATAGGGTAGACCCAACCGATCATTTTGAAAAATTTAATCCGAGATTTGGACACTATCTCTGGGCATTTTAACCATGTTCAACCCCTTTGGACTGACTTCCAGCTTTTTCCACCGATGATTGCTGGAATTTTTATCCGAGATTTGGACACTTTCTCTGGGCATTTTAACCATTTTCAACCCCTTTGGACAGACTTCCAGGTTTTTCCACCGATGATTGCTGGAATTTTTATCCGAGATTTGGACACTATCTCTGGGCATTTTAACCATTTTCAACCCCTTTGGACAGACTTCCAGGTTTTTCCACCGATGATTGCTGGAATTTTTATCCGAGATTTGGACACTTTCTCTGGGCATTTTAACCATTTTCAACCCCTTTGGACAGACTTCCAGGTTTTTCCACCGATGATTGCTGGAATTTTTATCCGAGATTTGGACACTTTCTCTGGGCATTTTAACCATTTTCAACCCCTTTGGACAGACTTCCATGTTTTTCCACCGATGATTGCTGGAATTTTTATCCGAGATTTGGACACTTTCTCTGGGCATTTTAACCATTTTCAACCCCTTTGGACAGACTTCCAGGTTTTTCCACCGATGATTGCTGGAATTTTTATCCGAGATTTGGACACTTTCTCTGGGCATTTTAACCATTTTCAACCCCTTTGGACAGACTTCCATGTTTTTCCACCGATGATTCCTGGAAATTTCCCCCATGATTTGGACCTGTTTTGGGGGCATTTTAAACATTTTCGACCATTTTTGACATTTTTCCAACTTTTTAAAAAATGACTCGTGGTACTTTTAAACTTCATTTCTAACAGTTTTATGCACATTTTAACAATTTTCGACCATTTTTGACATTTTTCCAACTTTTTAAAAAATGACTCCTGGTAGTTTTAAACTTCATTTCTAACACTTTTATGCACAATTTAACAATTTTCGACCATTTTTGACATTTTTCCAACTTTTTATCAAATGACTCCTGGTAGTTTTAAAAATCATTTTGAACAGTTTTGTGCACATTTTAAGCATTTTCGACCATTTTTGACATTTTTTCAACTTTTTAACAAATGACTCCTGGTAAATTTAAACATCATTTTGAACAGTTTTGTGCACATTTTAAGCATTTTCGACCATTTTTAACATTTTTCCAACTTTTTCACAGATGACACCCCATGCAATTACCCAGCATTTGGAACACCATTCTGGGCACGAAGACCGTTTTTAGCCACGTTCAACTTTTTTCCCAACTGTACCCCCCGATGACTCTAAATATCTTTCCCCGGCTTTTGGAACACTTATCTGGGCATTGTGACAGTTTTTACCCACTTTTGTAAAACTTTGGTATTACGACTAGAAACTTGCCCGATGGAGAGTGGCTTTTCTCGGAGAGGGAAACTCCTAGTACCCGCTTGATTACTTTGAAACAATAGTCCCGGTTGGCCGGACTCATTTCTGCCGTCTCGCGGACAAACGGAGGTCTTACGTCAAAATACCGTTCCAGCACAAGAGAGTCATTTCACGGGTAGTTGAGCTCAAATTAAAGGGTAAAGTGTAACTTATCAGTTATATCCTCGTTTGTTATACAAGTGACCGTTTTTTGGGAAGCTTTTCCGGGGTGAAATTGACCCCCGAACCGACCTGCACTGCTCTAATACAAGTGCCCGTAATTGGGACACTATTTCTGGCTAAACATCACCCCAGGACGGCCCTGGAAGACTAATTTTACACAAAATTGTGAATTATACATCTACCCACAAATGAGACACAATTCCTGGGTAAATAGACCAACCAGAACCACTCAGGACCAGTTCCAATACAAGCACTCGTTGTCATAAAAGTGCCCATTATAGGCACATTGATTGTGGCATAACTTTACTTCACAACCACCCTGGAAGATTATTTTATACAGAATGGTCAATATACATCTACCCTCATATGAGACAAAAATTCAGGTTAAATGGACCAACCAGAACCACCCAAGACCAGTTCCAATGCAACCACTATTTTTAACGCAATTTACCCCAATTTGGACACTATTTATGGCTTAACATCCCCCCAGAACATCCCTGGAAGACTAATTTTATACCAAATTGTCAATTATACATCTACCCACAAATGAGACACAATTCCTGGGTAAATAGACCAACCAGAACCACTCAGGACCAGTTCCAATACAAGCACTCGTTGTCATAAAAGTGCCCATTATAGGCACATTGATTGTGGCATAACTTTACTTCACAACCACCCTGGAAGATTATTTTATACAGAATGGTCAATATACATCTACCCTCATATGAGACAAAAATTCAGGTTAAATGGATCAACCAGAACCACTCAGGACCAGTTCCAACACAAGCACTCGTTGTCATAAAAGTGCCCATATTAGGCACACTGTTTGTGGCATAACTTTACTTCACAACTACCCTGGAAGATTATTTTATACAGAATTGTCAATATACATCTCCCCTCATATGAGACAAAAATTCAGGGAAAATGGACCAACCAGAACCACCCAAGACCAGTTCCAATGCAACCACTATTTTTAACGCAATTTACCCCAATTTGGACACTATTTATGGCTTAACATCCCCCCAGAACATCCCTGGAAGACTAATTTTATACAAAATTGTGAATTATACATCTACCCACAAATAAGACACCATTCCTGGGTAAATAGACCAGCCAGAACCACTCAGGACCAGTTCCAATACAAGCACTCGTTGTCATAAAAGTGCCCATATTAGGCACACTGTTTGTGGCATAACTTTACTTCACAACCACCCTGGAAGATTATTTTATACAGAATGGTCAATATACATCTACCCTCATATTGAGACAAAAATTCTGGTTAAATGGACCAACCAGAACCACCCAAGACCAGTTCCAATGCAACCACTATTTTTAACGCAATTTACCCCAATTTGGACACTATTTATGGCTTAACATCCCCCCAGAACATCCCTGGAAGACTAATTTTATACCAAATTGTCAATTATACATCTACCCACAAATGAGACACAATTCCTGGGTAAATAGACCAACCAGAACCACTCAGGACCAGTTCCAATACAAGCACTCGTTGTCATAAAAGTGCCCATTATAGGCACATTGATTGTGGCATAACTTTACTTCACAACCACCCTGGAAGATTATTTTATACAGAATGGTCAATATACATCTACCCTCATATGAGACAAAAATTCAGGTTAAATGGACCAACCAGAACCACCCAAGACCAGTTCCAATGCAACCACTATTTTTAACGAAAATTACCCCAATTTGGGCACTTATTCTTGCCTAACATCCACCCAGAACATCCCTGGAAGATTATTTTATAGAAAATGGTCAATATACGTCTCCCCTCATATGAGACACAATTTCAGGGTAAATGGACAAACCAGAACCACCCAGGACCAGTTCCAACACAAGCACTCGTTGTCATAAAAGTGCCCAAATTAGGCACATTGTTTGTGGCATAACTTTACTTCACAACCACCCTGGAAGATTATTTTATACAGAATGGTCAATATACATCTACCCTCATATGAGACAAAAATTCAGGGAAAATGGACCAACCAGAACCACCCAAGACCAGTTCCAATGCAACCACTATTTTTAACGAAAATTACCCCAATTTGGGCACTTATTCTTGCCTAACATCCACCCAGAACATCCCTGGAAGATTATTTTATAGAAAATGGTCAATATACGTCTCCCCTCATATGAGACACAATTTCAGGGTAAATGGACAAACCAGAACCACCCAGGACCAGTTCCAACACAAGCACTCGTTGTCATAAAAGTGCCCAAATTAGGCACATTGTTTGTGGCATAACTTTACTTCACAACCACCCTGGAAGATTATTTTATACAGAATGGTCAATATACATCTACCCTCATATGAGACAAAAATTCAGGGAAAATGGACCAACCAGAACCACCCAAGACCAGTTCCAAGACAACCACTATTTTTGACGCAATTTACCCCAATTTGGGCACTTATTCTTGCCTAACATCCACCCAGAACCTCCCTGGAAGATTATTTTATACAGAATGGTCAATATACAACTACCCTCATATGAGACAAAAATTCAGGCTAAATGGACCAACCAGAACCGCTCAGGACCAGTTCCAACACAAGCACTCGTTGTCATAAAAGTGCCCAAATTAGGCACATTGTTTGTGGCATAACTTTACTTCACAACCACCCTGGAAGATTATTTTATACAGAATGGTCAATATACATCTACCCTCATATGAGACAAAAATTCAGGGAAAATGGACCAACCAGAACCACCCAAGACCAGTTCCAAGACAACCACTATTTTTGACGCAATTTACCCCAATTTGGGCACTTATTCTTGCCTAACATCCACCCAGAACCTCCCTGGAAGATTATTTTATAGAAAATGGTCAATATACGTCTCCCCTCATATGAGACAAAAATTCAGGTTAAATGGACCAACCAGAACCACTCAGGACCAGTTCCAACACAAGCACTCGTTGTCATAAAAGTGCCCATATTAGGCACACTGTTTGTGGCATAACTTTACTTCACAACTACCCTGGAAGATTATTTTATACAGAATTGTCAATATACATCTCCCCTCATATGAGACAAAAATTCAGGGAAAATGGACCAACCAGAACCACCCAAGACCAGTTCCAATGCAACCACTATTTTTAACGAAAATTACCCCAATTTGGGCACTTATTCTTGCCTAACATCCCCCCAGAACCTCCCTGGAAGATTATTTTATACAGAATTGTCAATATACATCTCCCCTCATATGAGACAAAAATTCAGGGTAAATGGACCAACCAGAACCACTCAGGACCAGTTCCAACACAAGCACTCGTTGTCATAAAAGTGCCCAAATTAGGCACACTGTTTGTGGCATAACTTTACTTCACAACTACCCTGGAAGATTATTTTATACAGAATGGTCAATATACATCTCCCCTCATATGAGTCAAAAATTCAGGGAAAATGGACCAACCAGAACCACCCAAGACCAGTTCCAATGCAACCACTATTTTTAACGAAAATTACCCCAATTTGGACACTATTTCTTGCCTAACATCCCCCCAGAACCTCCCTGGAAGATTATTTTATAGAAAATGGTCAATATACGTCTCCCCTCATATGAGACAAAAATTCAGGTTAAATGGATCAACCAGAACCACTCAGGACCAGTTCCAACACAAGCACTCGTTGTCATAAAAGTGCCCATATTAGGCACACTGTTTGTGGCATAACTTTACTTCACAACTACCCTGGAAGATTATTTTATACAGAATTGTCAATATACATCTCCCCTCATATGAGACAAAAATTCAGGGAAAATGGACCAACCAGAACCACCCAAGACCAGTTCCAATGCAACCACTATTTTTAACGCAATTTACCCCAATTTGGACACTATTTATGGCTTAACATCCCCCCAGAACATCCCTGGAAGACTAATTTTATACAAAATTGTGAATTATACATCTACCCACAAATAAGACACCATTCCTGGGTAAATAGACCAGCCAGAACCACTCAGGACCAGTTCCAATACAAGCACTCGTTGTCATAAAAGTGCCCATATTAGGTACATTGATTGTGGCATAACTTTACTTCACAATTACCCTGGAAGATTATTTTATACAGAATGGTCAATATACATCTACCCTCATATTGAGACAAAAATTCTGGTTAAATGGACCAACCAGAACCACCCAAGACCAGTTCCAATGCAACCACTATTTTTAACGCAATTTACCCCAATTTGGACACTATTTATGGCTTAACATCCCCCCAGAACATCCCTGGAAGACTAATTTTATACAAAATTGTCAATTATACATGCACCCACATTTTAGGCACTTTTTCCGGGGAAAATAACCCCCCCAGAACCGAACTGGGCTACTTTTTATACAAACCAGTACGCACTGGGACGCTATGGAATCCGCAGAACTCTGCCACACTGTGGACAAACTGTGGTACTGCGACCGTTCAAGCTCCCGTAAGCCTATGCACTTTTAGCGTTTAAAATGACCTTTCTGGCTGAAAAGAAAAGCTTTTTACACACCCACTCTACTCTAATAAAGGTCCCCTTATTTTAGAAACTATTCCCGAGTGAAAATAAGCCCCCAGAAAGAAGTCGACATGCTTTTTATACATGCACGTTGGTCTATTACAGTCAACCAGGATTTGGGACACTCTTCCTGGGTAAACTTTTGCACCAGAACCTCCCTGGAGCATTTATTTTGATACCAAATCGTCAATAATACATGCACCCAGAATTTATGCACTTTTTCCGGGGAAAATAACCCACCAGAACCGAAATATCCTCCTTTTTTATACAGACTTTGACGCACTGGGCCTCTACGTAATCCGAAAAACTCTGCCACACTGTGGACAAACTTTATTACTGCGACCGTTGAAAATCCCGTAAGCTTATGCACTTTTCCCGGTTAAAAACACCTTTTGGGCTGAAAAGAAACGCTTTTTACACACCCACTCTACTCTAATAAAGGTCCCCTTATTTTAGAAACTATTCCTGAGTGAAAATAAGCCCCCAGAACGAAGTCGACATGCTTTTTATACATGCACGTTGGTCTATTACAGTCAACCCGCATTTGGGACACTCTTCCTGGGTAAACTGGAGCGTTTATTTTGACACCAAATGGTGTATAATACATGCACCCAGAATTTATGCACTTATTCAGGGTAAAATAACCCCCCAGAACCGAAATATCCTGCTTTTTATACAGAATTTGACGCACTGGGCCGCCGCTATGGAACCCGCAGAACTCTGCCACATTGTGGACAATTTTTTTTACTGCAATTAGGGTCAAATTGCCGGGTCAAAAGTGTCATTTCTTCGGGTAAATCACCCTCCTGGGCCCGGTTTTAATGTTTAAAAAGGTGTAGTATTTGTATTAAAGATATAATATTTGTATTTGATCGATGAGTACTGATTTAAAACCAAATTTAATGCATTTTTGGCACTTTTGAGAATGGTCGTATGTCGTCGTATTTGGTCGCGTGCCGACGTTTATGGCTGTCTTTTACCCAGGAAAATAACTCCCAGTGCCCGGTAGTCATGTCTGATAAGCTCCAGTAAGCTCCAGTATTTGTATTTCATCAAAAAATGCTGATTTTTACCCCATTTTAGTGCATATTTGGGACTTTTGCGAATGGTCGTCGTACTTGGTCGCGCAGACGTTTATGGCTGTCTTTCCCCCGTGAAAATCATCCCCAGTTTCTGGTAGTCATGTCTGATCAGCTCCAGTATTTGTATTTAATCAACAAGTGCTGATTTTAGTTCATTTTGGCACTTTTGAGAATGGTCGCACGTCGTCGTATTTGGTCGCGCCGACGTTTATAGCTGTCTTTCCCCCCTGAAAATCACCCCCAGTGCCCGGTAGTCATGTCTGATAAGCTCCAGTAAGCTCCAGTAATTCTATTTCATCCATAAGTGCTGATTTTAGTTCATTTTAGGCACTTTTGAGAATGGTCGCACGTCGTCGTATTTGGTCGCGCCGACGTTTATAGCTGTCTTTCCCCCCGGAAAATCACCCCCAATGCCCGGTAGTCATGTCTGATAAGGTCCAGTAAGCTCCAGTATTTGTATTTCATCAATAAATGCTGATTTTAACCCATTTTAGTGAATTTTTGGCCCTTTGGCGAATGGTCGTCGCGCCGACGTTTATGGCTGTCTTTTCTCCAGGAAAATCACCCCCATTGCCCGGTAGTCATGTCAGATAAGCTCCAGTAATTGTATTTCATCAACTAGTGCTGATTTTAGTTCATTTTGGGCACTTTTGAGAATGGTCGTACGTCGTCGTATTTGGTCGTTCCGACGTTTATGGCTGTCTTTTCCCCAGGAAAATCACCCCCAGAGCCCGGTAGTCATGTCTGATCAGCTCCAGTAAGCTCCAGTAATTGTATTTCACCCATAAGTGCTGATTTTAACCCATTTTAGTGAATTTTTGGACCTTTGGCGAATGGTCGTCGTCGCGCAGACCTTTATAGCTGTCTCCCCCCCGGGAAAATCACCCCCAGTGCCCGATATTAATGTGTGAAAAGCTTCAGTATTTGTATTTCATCGTTTAAAAACGATCACTCCGCTTTTGGAACACTTTTCTAGGGAATATTAACCATTTTCCGCACCTTAAGAGAGTCAGATCTACTCCCGCCGACCTTTATAGCTGTCTCCCCCCCCGAGAAAATCACCCCCAGAGCCCGGTAGTCATGTCTGAAAAGCCCCAGTAACTTCCAGTAATTGTAATTAATCATTAAATGCTGTTTTTAAAACTATTACTACGATTTTGGAACACTTTTTCTGGGCATTTACCTTGCTCCTTTTCGCCGTCTTGCGGACAAACTTTGGTACTGCAATCGGGCTCAAATTGCCGGGTCAAAAGTGCCATTTCCTCGGGTAAATCAACCTCATGGGCCAAGTTTTAATGTTTAAAAAGGTCCAGTATTTGTATTAAAGATATAGTATTTGTATTTCATCAATGAGTGCTGATTTAAAACCCATTTTAGTTCATTTTGGGCACTTTTGAGAATGGTCGTATGTCGTCGTATTTGGTCGCGCCGACGTTTATGGCTGTCTTTACCCAGGGGAAATCACCCCCAGTGCCCGGTAGTCATGTCTGATAAGCTCCAGTAAGCTCCAGTATTTTTTTATTTCATCTATAAGTGCTGATTTTAACCCATTTTAGTGAATTTTTGGGCCTTTGGCGAACGGTCGTCGCGCCGACGTTTATGGCTGTCTTTTACCCAGGAAAATCACCTCCAGTGCCCGGTAGTCATGTCAGATAAGCTCCAGTAATTGTATTTCATCAACTAGTGCTGATTTTAGTTCATTTTGGGCACTTTTGAGAATGGTCGTATGTCGTCGTATTTGGTCGCGCCGACGTTTATGGCTGTCTTTTCCCCAGGAAAATCACCCCCAGTGCCCGGTAGTCATGTCTGATAAGCTCCAGTAAGCTCCAGTATTTTTTTATTTCATCCATAAGTGCTGATTTTAACCCATTTTAGTGAATTTTTGGGCCTTTGGCGAACGGTCGTCGCGCCGACGTTTATGGCTGTCTTTTACCCAGGAAAATCACCTCCAGTGCCCGGTAGTCATGTCAGATAAGCTCCAGTAATTGTATTTCATCAACTAGTGCTGATTTTAGTTCATTTTGGGCACTTTTGAGAATGGTCGTATGTCGTCGTATTTGGTCGTTCCGACGTTTATGGCTGTCTTTTCCCCAGGAAAATCACCCCCAGAGCCCGGTAGTCATGTCTGATAAGGTCCAGTAAGCTCCAGTATTTGTATTTCATCAATAAATGCTGATTTTACCCCATTTTAGTGCATATTTGGGACTTTTGCGAATGGTCGTCGCGCCGACGTTTATGGCTGTCTTTTCCCCAGGAAAATCACCCCCAGAGCCCGCTAGTCATGTCTGATAAGCTCCAGTAACTCTATTTCATCCATAAGTGCTGATTTTAGTTCATTTTAGGCACTTTTGAGAATGGTCGTATGTCGTCGTAATTGGTCGTTCCGACGTTTATGGCTGTCTTTTCCCCAGGAAAATCACCCCCAGAGCCCGGTAGTCATGTCTGATAAGGTCCAGTAAGCTCCAGTATTTGTATTTCATCAATAAATGCTGATTTTACCCCATTTTAGTGCATATTTGGGACTTTTGCGAATGGTCGTCGCGCCGACGTTTATGGCTGTCTTTTCCCCAGGAAAATCACCCCCAGAGCCCGCTAGTCATGTCTGATAAGCTCCAGTAACTCTATTTCATCCATAAGTGCTGATTTTAGTTCATTTTAGGCACTTTTGAGAATGGTCGTATGTCGTCGTATTTGGTCGCGTGCCGACGTTTATGGCTGTCTTTCCCCCTGGAAAATCACCCCAAGAGCCTGGTAGTCATGTCTGATAAGCTCCAGTAAGCTCCAGTAATTCTATTTCATCAATAAATGCTGATTTTAACCCATTTTAGTGAAATTTTGGCACTTTCGCGAATGGTCGTCGTCGTCGCGCCGACCTTTATAGCTGTCTCCCCCCCTGGGAAAATCACCCTCAGTGCCCGATATTAATGTGTGGAAAAGCTCCAGTATTTGTATTTCATGGTTTAAAAACCATCACTACGCTTTTGGAAACACTTTTCTGCACATTTTAACCATTTCCCGGTACCTTAAGAGAGTCATAGTTACTCCCGCCGTTTACCCGGCCTGGTTGATGGACCTTGCTCCTTTTCGCCGTCTGGCGGACAAACTTCAGTACTGCATTCGGGTCAGGTGCGGTCGACATTTCTTGCCGGCTTTTCAAGCACTTTGCCTGGGTTGATTTAAAACATTTTGCCCTGTTTATTTTTAACAAGTTTACCCACGTTTTACAAATCTTCTGCGGGCTTTAGATGCACTATTCCTGGGTTGATTTAAAAAAAAAATTGCCCTTATTATTTTTAACAAGTTTACCCACGTTTTACAAATCTTCTGCGGGCTTTAGATGCACTATTCCTGGGTTGATTTTAAACATGTTGCCCTGTTTATTTTTTAACAAGTTTACCCACGTTTTACAAATCTTCTGCGGGCTTTGGATGCACTATTCCTGGGTTGATTTTAAACATTTTGCCCTTTTTATTTTTAACAAGTTTACCCACGTTTTACAAATCTTTTGCGGGTTTTAGATGCACTATTCCTGGGTTGATTTAAAACATTTTGCCCTTTTTATTTTTAACAAGTTTACCCACGTTTTACAAATCTTTTGCGGGTTTTAGATGCACTATTCCTGGGTTGATTTAAAACATTTTGCCCTTTTTATTTTTAACAAGTTTACCCACGTTTTACAAATCTTTTGCGGGTTTTAGATGCACTATTCCTGGGTTGATTTAAAACATTTTGCCCTTTTTATTTTTAACAAGTTTACCCATGTTTTACAAAACTTTAAGGGGGCTTTTCAAACACTTTTCCTGGGTTGATTTTAAACATTTTGGCCTGTTTATTTAAAACAACTTTACCCATGTTTTTCAAAAATTTAAGGGGGCTTTTCAAACACTTTTCCTGGGTTGATTTTAAACATTTTGGCCTGTTTATTTAAAACAACTTTACCCATGTTTTTCAAAACTTTAAGGGGGGTTTTCCAAACAATTTTCCTGGGTTGATTTTAAACATTATGCCCATTTTATTTTTAACAAGTTTACCCATGTTTTACAAAACTTTAAGGGGGCTTTAAGAACGCTATTCCTGGGTACAATTTAAACATTTTCATCAGCATTTTGCAAAACTTTTACCCTGCTTTTCAAACACTTTTCCTGGGTTGATTTTAAACATTTTGCCCTTTTCATTTTTAACAACTTTACCCATGTTTTTCAAAACTTTAAGGGGGCTTTTCAAACACTTTTCCTGGGTTGATTTTTAACATTTTGGCCTGTTTATTTTTAACAACTTTACCCATGTTTTTCAAAACTTTATGCAGGCTTTTCAAACACTTTTCCTGGGTTGATTTTAAACATTTTGCCCTTTTCATTTTTAACAACTTTACCCATGTTTTTCAAAACTTTAAGGGGGCTTTAAGAAAACTATTCCTGGGTACAATTAAAACATTTTCATCAGTATTTTGCAAAACTTTTACCCTGCTTTTCAAACACTTTGCCTGGGTTGATTTTTAACATTTTGAACTGTTTCATTTAAACAACTTCAATAATAATAATATATATAAAACAACCCCCCCAAAAAAATTTGAAAAAAAATTTCAGCGTTTTTTGCCCAAGTGTACAGCTCATCCTCCGGACAGCGGCAGCCTTAAACCCATCCTCCTTCAATAGGGCAAGAGGATGAGGTTAAGGCGACAACTGCTCGGAGGATGAGCTAAACACTTGGGCAAAAAACGCTGAGATGAGACACTATTGCTGGGTAAACACAACACCCAAACGGATCAGTTCTAACACACTTACCCGAATTTGAGACACTTTCCGGGGGGGAGGAAGCTCATACTACATGCCTCACATAAAGAAATAAAATAGATATATAAAATAACAAAAAAAAAAATTTGAAAAAAAATTTAGCGTTTTTTGCCCAAGTGTTTAGCTCATCCTCCAGGCAGGGGCCGCCTTAACTTCATCCTCCTGCCCGATTGCAGGATGAGGTTAAGGCGGCCCTTGCTCGGAAGATGAGCTAAACACTTGGGCAAAAAACGCTAA
>NW_027520073.1:10000-12500 GCF_051989625.1 Stigmatopora argus | reverse complement strand
AGAGTTGTCAGTGAGCCCCAAAGGCGGCCACAGTCGGCCCATCGGTTGGGTGGGTGGGCTTCCTGCGGGCCTCCTATGGGTTGGAAGTCAGAGGCTAGTTCCTGGAGGTGGAAATGCAGGGAAGGTATATTGCGGGCAAGCGGGCACAGTGCACCTACCGCTCCGGGACAAGGCCGATGGCCGGAGTCGCGGGGCACGGTGGCGCGGGCCGTCGTGTTCCGGCCTAGAACACAACAACCTAGAGGGGAATTGGCGTCGGTCAAACTCCGCGCTCGGCGACGGAAAGAACCCGGATAATCAGTAACAGAGGGTCACACGCGCAGACGTCCAATCTATTTCGGACCGGGCTCTAATGCTCTTCCCAATGAACATGAAACCTTGCAACAATCCTTCCGAGACCGTAAGACCGGTGGTGCCAACTCGTCCTCCCTGCTTAGGCTCGCGCTTGCCGGCATGTGGAACCTGGCGTAACGTAACACACCCGCGTGTAGGACCGGCCTGGGTTGTGTTTTCCCCTCCTACCTTCCTTTCGTTACACGTGGGCGTGCACAGTGCACCTACCGCTCCGCGGCAAGGCCCGAACCAGGTCACGGGGAGCGACGATTCCGTGACAAGGACGAGACCAGGCCAGCGAGCGCGGTGGCACGAGTTTTGTGGGTCTGGCCGCCAACATCGAAGATGTATTAATCGGACTCAGGCGCGCCACAAACCCCGGCGAGGAACGGGCCCGTCAGACGCTTACCCGTCAAGGAATCACGTAAGCCGGGGAACCGCCTCTAGTTAAGCACGCGCTCACGCGCACCGGCCAAAACCACCCAAGCTTGTCCGCACACCCGCGATGGTTCGGGTGCCAACCTGTACCTTGTCACTTGTAGATCACCCGCGTTTATGGGCCGGCCAGGGTGTCTGCCATCGCTCCAGCTCGTCGCAATCTCGCCGGAACCAGCCGGTCTCCGCCGCCCCTTTTGCCCCGGGTGGGCTACCGTCAAACCCCTCAGCTGGATGAGTGGGTAGTGGGGGGGGGACCGGCGACCACGGGCGCTCCGTCATATCCAACCGGAGGCATTGAACCCCCCTCCGCCCCGCCGGAGGCGAGGGGAGAGTAGCGGGTACCCGTGGCCTTTGGGGCTTCGGTTCCGGCGTGGTCGGGGTCGACCGTGTACGGCCCTGCGTCTTGGAATTCGAAGGTAGCGTAGGATTTGCAACTTGCCCTCATTCGGTTTTTGGCTTACGGGCTGATTTGTTCACTTGTTCCCTCATTCGTTTTTTGGCTTTTGGCTTACGGCTGATTGTTCCCTCATTCGTTTTTTGGCTCATGGCTGATTTGTTTCACATTGTTTCTTTCGGCAAAGACTGATTTTCCACTTGCTTCGCCACACAATTTTCGGATCGGCTATGGGCTCGCCGCCGCGAGGGAGTTGACCCAGATACACCCGCTGTCAACAGCCACCGACGCCTACCGCGGACGGAGGGCCGAGGTGCCGCAGACGGGGAACGAGGCTCCCAAGGGCGCCAAGGACTCGACCTGAGCAGTCCTGTGCAACGACCCACGAGATCCGCGACAACTTCCACCATATGCAGAGGCTTCCGGAGCAACCACGCGCACGGGACCTGAAAGGGCTTGAAACCGCCTGTGGCCGCGTGTGTACCTGGATAGCGCTAACGCCACCGGGCCGTCCCAAGTACGACTCGCCGATGTAACGTCGCTTACCGTCCTCCAGGACTCACAACGGTGCGCACACCGATCCTCCCCACAGACAGGACATGTTATCCGCGCTTACAGCGCCCTTCCACACTCCACGGTTTCCGCCGCCGGCTCGGGGAAGGAGCCAGTTTTCCCGGGGCTTCATTGTTTCTTTCGGCAAAGACTGATTTTCCACTTGCTTCGCCACACAATTTTCGGATCGGCTATGGGCTCGCCGCCGCGAGGGAGTTGACCCAGATACACCCGCTGTCAACAGCCACCGACGCCTACCGCGGACGGAGGGCCGAGGTGCCGCAGACGGGGAACGAGGCTCCCAAGGGCGCCAAGGACTCGACCTGAGCAGTCCTGTGCAACGACCCACGAGATGCGCGACAACTTCCACCATATGCAGAGGCTTCCGGAGCAACCACGCGCACGGGACCTGAAAGGGCTTGAAACCGCCTGTGGCCGCGTGTGTACCTGGATAGCGCTAACGCCACCGGGCCGTCCCAAGTACGACTCGCCGATGTAACGTCGCTTACCGTCCTCCAGGACTCACAACGGTGCGCACACCGATCCTCCCCACAGACAGGACATGTTATCCGCGCTTACAGCGCCCTTCCACACTCCACGGTTTCCGCCGCCGGCTCGGGGAAGGAGCCAGTTTTCCCGGGGCTTCATTGTTTCTTTTGGCAAAGACTGATTTTCCACTTGCTTCGCCACACAATTTTCGGATCGGCTATGGGCTCGCCGCCGCCTTTCAGAGTGTTGCCTTTATGCCGGTTGCTCAAGCCGGTGTTGGTCCATTCCGGTTGC
>NW_027520073.1:0-5000 GCF_051989625.1 Stigmatopora argus | reverse complement strand
TTCCCAGCTTAGTTCCCAGCTCAGTTCCATGTCCAAGTCCGTGTGCCTGTTCCGGGTCAGGACCCACCCCGTGTTATCATTTATCCCTGAATAACACACCATTGTCGGATTGGTGTAGACGGTTACGACCGCCTTAGTGAGTTCGCCACTCTCACTTGTCAAAATTTTTCTAAGTCCGTGTGCCTGTTCCGGGTCAGGACCCACCCCGTGTTATCATTTATCCCTGAATAGCACACCATTGTCGGATTGGTGTAGACGGTTACGACCGCCTTAGTGAGTTCGCCACTCTCACTTGTCAAAATTTTTCTAAGTCCGTGTGCCTGTTCCGGGTCAGGACCCACCCCGTGTTATCATTTATCCCTGAATAGCACACCATTGTCGGATTGGTGTAGACGGTTACGACCGCCTTAGTGAGTTCGCCACTCTCACTTGTCAAAATTTTTCTAAGTCCGTGTGCCTGTTCCGGGTCAGGACCCACCCCGTGTTATCATTTATCCCTGAATAACACACCATTGTCGGATTGGTGTAGACGGTTACGACCGCCTTAGTGAGTTCGCCACTCTCACTTGTCAAAATTTTTCTAAGTCCGTGTGCCTGTTCCGGGTCAGGACCCACCCCGTGTTATCATTTATCCCTGAATAGCACACCATTGTCGGATTGGTGTAGACGGTTACGACCGCCTTAGTGAGTTCGCCACTCTCACTTGTCAAAATTTTTCTAAGTCCGTGTGCCTGTTCCGGGTCAGGACCCACCCCGTGTTATCATTTATCCCTGAATAGCACACCATTGTCGGATTGGTGTAGACGGTTACGACCGCCTTAGTGAGTTCGCCACTCTCACTTGTCAAAATTTTTCTAAGTCCGTGTGCCTGTTCCGGGTCAGGACCCACCCCGTGTTATCATTTATCCCTGAATAACACACCATTGTCGGATTGGTGTAGACGGTTACGACCGCCTTAGTGAGTTAACCACTCTCACTTGTCAAAATTTTTCTAAGTCCGTGTGCCTGTTCCGGGTCAGGACCCACCCCGTGTTATCATTTATCCCTGAATAACACACCATTGTCGGATTGGTGTAGACGGTTACGACCGCCTTAGTGAGTTCGCCACTCTCACTTGTCAAAATTTTTCTAAGTCCGTGTGCCTGTTCCGGGTCAGGACCCACCCCGTGTTATCATTTATCCCTGAATAGCACACCATTGTCGGATTGGTGTAGACGGTTACGACCGCCTTAGTGAGTTCACCACTCTCACTTGTCAAAATTTTTCTAAGTCCGTGTGCCTGTTCCGGGTCAGGACCCACCCCGTGTTATCATTTATCCCTGAATAGCACACCATTGTCGGATTGGTGTAGACGGTTACGACCGCCTTAGTGAGTTCGCCATTCTCACTTGTCAAAATTTTTCTAAGTCCGTGTGCCTGTTCCGGGTCAGGACCCACCCCGTGTTATCAGTTATCCCTGAATAGCACACCATCGTCGGACTGGTGTAGACGGTTACGACCGCCTTAGTGAGTTCGCCACTCTCACTTGTCAAAATTTTTCTAAGTCCGAGTGCCTGTTCCGGGTCAGGACCCACCCCGTGTTATCAGTTATCCCTGAATAGCACACCATCGTCGGACTGGTGTAGACGGTTACGACCGCCTTAGTGAGTTCGCCACTCTCACTTGTCGAAAATTTTCTAAGTCCCTTCACACTTAGAAAAAATTCGTTAAAATCAGGAGGACCACCCTCGGACACCCCAACACCTTGCAAACGTTGTCCGAACATAGGGTGATCTACCTGGACCCCGGGAGAGCGGAGGGTCGGTTCGCAGCCTGGAGCTCACATTCAAAATTTTTCTCTCCCTATAATCTTGCCGAAGGGTTTCTGCAGACCACCGGATTTTGCATGAGTAGGTGAGTTATATCCCCTTACATTTGGTAGACCCAAATTCGCTCTCCTGGTAGACCCAAGTTATATTATGGGGTAGACCCAGTTTCGAGCATGGGGTAGACCCACGTGAATGCCCTGGTAGACCCAAATCATGCGAGCACCATAAAAATCAGCGGGGTTTTTCCTCGAGCCTATCCGAGGATAGGCTCACATGAGCGGATATGGGTTTGTAATGGCTCGCTGAAAATCACGAGCTCCAGAGATTTTTCTCTGAAAATTTTTCTAAGTGTGAGCACCACACACATCAACGGTGTTTTCCCTCGAGCCTATCCGAGGATAGGCTCACGAGGGCGGATATGGGTTTGTATTGCCTCGCTGAAAGCCTGAGCTCCAGAAATTTTTCTAAGTGTGAGCACCACACACATCAACGGTGTTTTCCAACATGCCTATCCGAGGATAGTGACACATGAGCGGATTGGGTCGGCTGATGCCCCGCTGAAAACCTGAGCTCCAGAAATTTTTCTAAGTGTGAGCACCACACACTTCAACGGTCTTTTTCACAGTGCATGTCCGAGGATAGTGACACATGAGCGGATTGGGCTGGCTGATGCCCCGCTGAATTTCTGACCTCCAGAAATTTTTCTAAGTGTGAGCACCACACACTTCGGCGGGGTTTTTCCCCGAGCCTATCCGAGGATAGGCTCACATGAGCGGATATGGGTTTGGAATGGCTCGCTGAAATCCTGAGCTCCAGAGATTTTTCTCAGAAAATTTTTCTAAGTGTGAGCACCACACACATCAACGGTGTTTTCCAACATGCCTGTCCGAGGATAGTGACACATGAGCGGATTGGGTCGGCTGATGCCCCGCTGAAATCCTGAGCTCCAGAATTTTTTCTAAGTGTGAGCACCACACACATCAACGGTGTTTTCCAACATGCCTATCCGAGGATAGTGACACGTGAGCGGATTGGGTCGGCTGATGCCCCGCTGAAATCCTGAGCTCCAGAATTTTTTTCTAAGTGTGAGCACCACACACATCAACGGTGTTTCCCTCGAGCCTATCCGACGATAGGCTCACAAGGGCGGATATGGGTTTGTTTTGCCCCGCTGAAATTCTGAGCTCCAGAATTTTTTCTAAGTGTGAGCACCACACACATCAACGGTGTTTCCCTCGAGCCTATCCGACGATAGGCTCACAAGGGCGGATATGGGTTTGTAATGTCTCGCTGAAATCCTGAGCTCCAGAAATTTTTCTAAGTGTGAGCACCACACACATCAACGGTGTTTTCCAACATGCCTATCCGAGGATAGTGACACGTGAGCGGATTGGGTCGGCTGATGCCCCGCTGAAATCCTGAGCTCCAGAATTTTTTTCTAAGTGTGAGCACCACACACATCAACGGTGTTTCCCTCGAGCCTATCCGACGATAGGCTCACAAGGGCGGATATGGGTTTGTTTTGCCCCGCTGAAATTCTGAGCTCCAGAATTTTTTCTAAGTGTGAGCACCACACACATCAACGGTGTTTTCCAACATGCCTATCCGAGGATAGTGACACATGAGCGGATTGGGTTGGCTGATGCCCCGCTGAAAACCTGAGCTCCAGAAATTTTTCTAAGTGTGAGCACCACACACTTCAACGGTCTTTTTCACAGTGCATGTCCGAGGATAGTGACACATGAGCGGATTGGGCTGGCTGATGCCCCGCTGAATTTCTGACCTCCAGAAATTTTTCTAAGTGTGAGCACCACACACTTCGGCGGGGTTTTTCCCCGAGCCTATCCGAGGATAGGCTCACATGAGCGGATATGGGTTTGGAATGGCTCGCTGAAATCCTGAGCTCCAGAGATTTTTCTCAGAAAATTTTTCTAAGTGTGAGCACCACACACATCAACGGGGTTTTCCAACATGCCTGTCCGAGGATAGTGACACATGAGCGGATTGGGTCGGCTGATGCCCCGCTGAAAACCTGAGCTCCAGAAATTTTTCTAAGTGTGAGCACCACACACTTCAACGGTCTTTTTCACAGTGCATGTCCGAGGATAGTGACACATGAGCGGATTGGGCTGGCTGATGCCCCGCTGAATTTCTGACCTCCAGAAATTTTTCTAAGTGTGAGCACCACACATTTCGGCGGGGTTTTTCCCCGAGCCTATCCGAGGATAGGCTCACATGAGCGGATATGGGTTTGGAATTGCTCGCTGAAATCCTGAGCTCCAGAGATTTTTCTCAATTTTTTTCTAAGTGTGAGCACCACACACATCAACGGTGTTTTCCAACATGCCTGTCCGAGGATAGTGACACATGAGCGGATTGGGTCGGCTGATGCCCCGCTGAAATCCTGAGCTCCAGAATTTTTTCTAAGTGTGAGCACCACACACATCAACGGTGTTTTCCAACATGCCTATCCGAGGATAGTGACACGTGAGCGGATTGGGTCGGCTGATGCCCCGCTGAAATCCTGAGCTCCAGAATTTTTTCTAAGTGTGAGCACCACACACATCAACGGTGTTTCCCTCGAGCCTATCCGACGATAGGCTCACAAGGGCGGATATGGGTTTGTTTTGCCCCGCTGAAATTCTGAGCTCCAGAATTTTTTCTAAGTGTGAGCACCACACACATCAACGGTGTTTCCCTCGAGCCTATCCGACGATAGGCTCACAAGGGCGGATATGGGTTTGTAATGTCTCGCTGAAATCCTGAGCTCCAGAAATTTTTCTAAGTGTGAGCACCACACACATCAACGGTGTTTTCCAACATGCCTGTCCGAGGATAGTGACACATGAGCGGATTGGGTCGGCTGATGCCCCGCTGAAATCCTGAGCTCCAGAAATTTTTCTAAGTGTGAGCACCACACACTTCGGCGGGGTTTTTCCCCGAGCCTATCCGAGGATATGCTCACATGAGCGGATATGGGTTGCTGAAGCTCCCGCTGAGTTCCCGAGCTCCAGAAATTTTTCTAAGTGTGAGCACCACACACATCAACGGTCTTTTCCCCCGAGCCTATCCGAAGATAGGCTCACATGAGCGGATATGGGTTGCTGAAGCTCCCGCTGAGTTCCCGAGCTCCAGAAATTTTTCTAAGTGTGAGCACCACACACATCAACGGTCTTTTCCCCCGAGCCTATC